>NC_091959.1:47153959-47288782 GCF_031021105.1 Erythrolamprus reginae
GATAAAATACAGGAAAAAGCATAAGGGCAGACTCGATGGACCAGGAGGTCTTTTTCTGCCCTCAATCTTCTACAATGTCTTTTGCGTGGTGTCCCCCGCAGTGCTAAGAAGCGGAAGCCAGCTTGGACGGACCGTATCCTGTGGAAGATCAAAAGCGGGGCCCATCCGGTGCACTCGGGAGGGCGATCCAGTGGTGGGAACCTGACCGTGACCCAGCTCTGCTATTGCAGCCATATGGAGTACACTATGAGTGACCACAAGCCCGTGGTCTCCATTTTTGCAGTACAGGTGAGCGCACCAGTCCTGTTGATGCACACACACCTGAGCTGGTGGATACCTGTAGTTGCACCACTAACTTGGAGATTCAGCTCACTTTGGCCGTGTTCCTACTGGGACCTTCAATGACCGCATGCTACTCTCATTTCATCTCAATCCCCATGATTTCACCGCAAGATTTCACCGGGAGCTCATCGATAGCGCCGGAGATGAGGAACATCCCCCCACCTGATGACGATAATAATAATAATAATTAATAATTTATTGGATTTGTATGCCGCCCCTCTCCACAGACTCGGGGCGGCTAACAACAATAATAAACACAATATGTACAATCCAATAATAAAAACAACTAAAACCCCTATTATAAAACCAAACATACACACAGACATACCATGCATAACTTGTAATGGCCCAGGGGGAAGGAATATCTCAACTCCCCCATGCCTGGCGGTATAAATGAGTCTTGAGTAGTTTACGAAAGACAGGGAGGGTGGGGGCAGTTCTAATCTCCGGGCGGAGTTGGTTCCAGAGGGCCGGAGCCACCACAGAGAAGGCTCTTGCCTTGGGGCCCGCCAAACGACATTGTTTAGTCGACGGGACCCAGAGAAGGCCAACTCTGTGGGACCTTATCGGTCGCTGGGATTCGTGCTGTAGCAGGCGGTTCCGGAGGTAATCTGGTGCATTGCCATGTAGGGCTTTAACGGTCATAACCAACACTTTGAATTGTGACCGGAAACTGATCAGCAGCCAATGCAAGCCACGGAGTGTTGAAGAAACGTGGACGAATCTTGGAAGCTCCACAACAGCTCTCGCTGCTGCACGATCTGAAGTTTCCGAACACTTTTCAGAGGTAGCCCCATGTAGAGAGCGTTGCAGTAATCGAACTTCGAGGTGACGAGGGCATGAGTGACTGTGAGCAATGACTCCCGGTCCAGATAGGGCCGCAACTGGTGCACTAGGCAAACCAGGGTAAACGCCCCCCTCGCCACAGCCGAAAGATGATGTTCCAATGTCAGCTGTGGATCGAGGAGGACGCCCAAGTTGCGAACCCTCTCTGAGGGGGTCAGTAGTTCCCCCCCCCTGTTGTGATTCAGTCTGAGGCTCCTCAGGGAACGGCTGGAACTATGCCGGCTCCATGCTCAGAGGGGGAGGACGAGGAACAGGAGGAGGAGGAGGACCAGGCAGACGGGGAAGAGGAATGTCAGGACGAGGAGGAGGGGGAACAGCCTGAGACCCCCGGGGGGGGGAGCTCTCCCCAGCGAGTAGCATGGAGTCATTAGATGAGAACGCACAAGCCATCATAGATATGAGGCAGAGAAGGGCAGCACAAAGAAGGGGACAATTAGCCAGGTATTTCCATCCCTAATAGGCAACAGCTGGGTTTGGGTGTGGTTCTCCTCAGCAGGGTTGAAAAGGCAGGCCCGCCCTTCCTGTATTGTGGAGAGTTATCTTTTGGGAGTCCTGTGACCTTGCTTCGATCCTTGGCGTCTCTGATTCTGGCTTGTGGCCTCGAAGGCTGAAAACTTGGGAGAGGCGTGGGTTTTATTATCTACAGTGGAGTGTGTGCCAGCAAGAAGCCTGTTGTATTGTCTGGCCGTCGTGACTCTTCTGTGAAGCTTCACAGCATTCCAGTTTGTAAGAACAGTTTTTGTTATCTGTGTTTGTTTTCAAAGATATAAAGTGACTTTGCTTTTTACCAGCATGTCTGGCTACTCTTTTTAGTTGGTGTTGACGTCTGGGGGAACCCAGACAGAACACCCCCCAGGGTAATGGATGGACAGATGGAATTGTCCTTGGGAGGCAAGACCCACAGCCACTCCATCTTGTCTGGGTTGAGTTTGAGTCTGTTGACACCCATCCAGGCCCCAACAGCCTCCAGGCACCGGCACATCACTTCCACTGCTTCGTTGACTGGACATGGGGTGGAGATGTATCGCTGGGTATCTGACGATCCTCCCTCTTCTTGCAGTTTGGTTCCCGAGCAGATGTGCCCCTGGTGGAGCTCCAAGTGGCCGACGAGTGGACCAAGCCGGAGCAAGCCGTGGTCCACTACAGAACGTCTTCGGCTTTCCACCGCAGTTCCTGGGATTGGATCGCGCTCTATCGGGTGAGAGGGATTGGTCGGGCGAGACGGTTGATGACCCCTCGAAAGGCGGCATGAACTCTTCCTAGCTGCCTGCAGAATGATCTGCGGGTCATCTCAGCAGCCACAAGGAGGCACTGTAGAAACGTCACTGTGGGTTTCTGCCCCCCTTAGGTGGGTTTCCGGCACTGCAAGGACTACGTCGCTTATGTTTGGGCCAAGCAGGAAGACACGGAGTGCCACCTCTATCAGGTGAGGATACAGGAGTAAATGAAGCTATTCGGTCTCAGGAAGAAACACCATCCAAGGTGATAGGGCTGATTTGAGGGTTAGATTTGCGCCGTGGGGACATGTCCTCCCCCAGGGAGCAATTTCATTGGTGATTGAAATGACCCCGGCACTCATCTGGTCACTGTCCAACTCCATGGAGTCGGCGTTATCAGAATGAAATGACCAGAGGGAAGATGGGATAGGACAGGACAGGATGGAGTGTAGAGAATAGAATAGAAGTAGAATAGAATGGAATGAAATAGAATTAGAAATAATAGAATTAGAAATAGAATATAGAATATAGGATATACAATATACTATCTACTATATACAATATAGTAGAATACGATAGGATAGGATAGGATAGGATTGGATTGGATTGGATGGGATAGGATGTAATGGAACAGAAATAGAGTAGTGTAGAGTAGAATAGAAACAAAAATAGAACATAGAACATAGAATATAGTAGAATTTATTTATTTATTTATTTTTTATTTATTTTTTATTTATTTGTTGGATTTGTATGCCGCCCCTCTCCGCAGACTCGGGGCGGCTAACAACAATGATAAAAAACAACATGTAACAATCCAATTTAATAAAACAGCTAAAAACCCTTATTATAAAAACCAAACATACACAAACATACCATACATAACTTGTAATGGCCATGGGGAAGGAATATCCTAACTCCCCCATGCCTGGGGACAAAAGTGGGTCTTGAGTAATTTGCGAAAGACAAGGAGGGTGGGGGCCGTTCTGATCTCTGGGGGGAGTTGATTCCAGAGGGCCGGGGCCGCCACAGAGAAGGCTCTTCCCATGGATCCCGCCAGATGACATTGTTTGGTCGACGGGACACGGAGAAGGCCAACTCTGTGGGACCTTATCAGCCGCTGGGATTCGTGCGGTAGAAGGCGGTACCGGATGTATTCTGGCCCAATGCCATGTAGGGCTTTAAAGGTCATTACCAACACTTTGAATTGTGACCGGAAACCGATCGGCAGCCAGTGCAGGCCGTGGAGTGCAGGCCGCGGAGAATGCTATAGGATAGGGTGGGATGGAATGGAGATAGAGTAGAAATTGAAATTGAAATCGAAATAATAGAAATAAAAGTAGAAATACAGTGATACCTCATCTTACAAACCCCTCGTCATACAAACTTTTCAAGATACAAACCCGGGGTTTAAGATTTTTTTGCCTCTTCTTACCAACTATTTTTACCTTACAAACCCACCGCCACTGCTGGGATGCCCCGCCTCCGGACTTCCGTTGCCACTGAAGCACCCGTTTTTGCGCTGCTGGGATTCCCCTGAGGCTCCCCTCCATGGGAAACCCCACCTCCAGACTTCCGTGTTTTTGTGATGCTGCAGGGGAATCCCAGCATGGGAATCCCAGCATGGGAATCCCAGCAGCGCAAAAATGGGCACTTCACTGGCAACAGAAGTCTGGAGGTGGGGTTTCCCAGTGAGGGGAGCCTCAGTGAAATCGCAGCATCGCAAAAACACAGAAGTCCAGAGGTGGGGTTTCAAGGACTTCGGTGTTTTTACGATACTGCGATTTCACTGAGGCTCCCTTCACTGGGAAATCCCACCTCCGGACTTCCCAGCAAAAGCGCTCATTTTTGCGATGCTGGGATTCCCCTGCTGGGGTTCACCCTGCAGCATTGCAAAAACACAGAAGTCCGGAGGTGGGGTTTTCCATGGAGGGGAACCTCCGGGGAATCCCAGCCTCGCAAAAACGGGCGCTTCGGCTGACAAAAGGGGTGAATTTTGGGCTTGCACGCATTAATCGCTTTTCCATTGATTCCTATGGGAAACATTGTTTCGTCTTACAAACTTTTCACCTTAAGAACCTCGTCCCGGAACCAATTAAGTTTGTAAGACAAGGTATCACTGTAATAGAAATAGAAATTGAAATAGAAGGTAAAAGATAGAAGGTAGAAGATAGAGTAGAGTAGAATACGATAGGATAGGATGAGATGGGATGGAAGGGGATTGAATGTAGAGTGTTGTGATTCAGCCTGAGGCTCCTCAGGGACCGGCTGGATCTCTGCCGGATCCATGCCCAGAGGAGGACAGTGAACAGGAGGGGGAGGACCAGGCAGACGGGGGAGAGGAACGTCAGGAGGAGGAGGAGGGAGAGCAGCCTGAGACCCCCAGGGGGGGGCCTCTCCCCGGCTAGTAGCCTGGATTCATTGGATGAAGACGCACAGGCTATAATAGACATGAGGCAGCGACGTGCAGCTCAAAGACGGGGCCAATTAGAAAGGTATTTCCATCCCTGAATTGGCAACAGCTGGGTTTGGGTGTGGTTCTCCTCAGCAGGGTTGAAAAGGCAGGCCCGCCCTTACAGTCTTGTGGAGAGTTATCAACTGGGAGTCCTGTGACCTTGCTTCGATTCTTGGCGTCTCTGATCTTGGCTTGTGGCCTAGAAGTCTGGAAGACTTGGGGGAGGCGTGGGTTTTATTATCTCCAGTGTTGTTTTTGCCAGCAAGAATCCTGTTTTATTGCCTGGCCTTCGTGAAACCTCTGTGAAGCTTCATAGTGTTCCTGTCTGTAAGAACAGTTTCTGTTACCTGTGTTTGCTTTCCAGTATATAAACTGCCTTTGCTTTTTACCAGTGTGTCTGGCTACTCTTTTTGGCTGGTGTTGGCGTCTGGGGGGACCCAGACAGAACAGTAGAGAATAGAAGAGAATGTAGAGAATAGACAGAACAGAATAGAATATAGTGGAGTAGAATGGAATACGGAACATGGGATGATCCAGAATAGAACTGGAATTAGTTAGACTTAGAATTTTGAATATGAATTAGAACAATTTGGTTGCTTGGTTGCTTGGTTGGTTGGTTTGTGGGTCGTCTTCTGCTGGGCTTCCCTCTCTCCCCAAACCTTTTTCTCTCTTCCCACCACAGCTGACCTTTCCTGAGGAGTCCCTGCCTAAAGGGAAGGGGGATTACATCCTCGGCTACTACAGCAACAACTCCAGCTGCATGGTGGGCGTGACGGATCCCTTCCAGGTGAGCGTCCCAAGGGCAGGACACGGTGGACGTTTTCCATGTACATGGAACGACCATGGCTATGTCTATGTCAATGATCATGACTGCACTTCCGGTGCTTGGCAAACAGATGACCGTTATGGCCAGTTGTGGAGTCCCATAGATCAGGGGTCTCCAACCTCGGCGACTTGTGGACTTCAACTCCCAGAATTCCTCAGCCGGGCTCTGGGAGGGCATTTACTTCCTTCCTTCTTCCGGACTCAAGGTTGACTCTCAGCCTTCCCTCCTTCCGAGGTGGGTCAAATGAGGACCCTGGTTGTTGGGGGGCTAGAGGCTGAGTTTGTAAACCACTTAGAGAGAGCTGCAAAAGCACGGTGAAGCGGTATATAAGTCTAAAGGCTATTGCTATTGTCCTTCCTTCTTTCCTTCCTTCCCTCCTTCCTTCCTTCCCTCTTTCTTTCCTTCGTTCCTTCCATCCTTCCTTCTTTCCTACCTTCCCTCCTTCTTTCCTTCCTTCCTTCCTTCCAAGGTGGGTCAAATGAGGACCCAGATTGTTGGGGGCAAGAGGCCGATTCTGTAAACCAAGACTAAGTGCTATTGCTATTGCCCTTCCTTCTTTGCTTGCTTGCTTCCTTCCTTTTCCCCCTTCCTTTCGATTCAAGGTTGACTCACCCTTCCATCCTTCCGAGGTGGGGCAAATGAGGACCCAGCTTGTTGGGGGGGCAAAAGGCTGACTCTGTAAACTGCTTAGAGAGGGCTGTAAAAGCACTACGAAGTGGTACATAAGGCTAAGTGCTATTGCCCTTCCTTCCTTCCCTTCCCTTCCCTCTCTTCCTTCCTTTCTTTCCTCCCTCCCTCCCTCCTTCCTTCCTTCCTTCCTTCCTTCCGAGGTGGGTCAAATGAGGACCCAGATTGTTGTGGGGCAAGAGGCTGACTCTCTGCGAACCGCTTAGAGAGGGCTGTATACCACTATGAAGCGGTATATAAGTCTAAATGCTATTGCCACATTGTGTGAACAGAGCGACTGTGTTCCAAGAATAGAAGGTGATGTACGAAGGGCGTTTATAAAACTGACTCCCCCTCAATTTCCTAGATTTCCTTGCCCACCTTGGAGCAAGTCAGCAGCGCCACCGACAGCACCAACAGCACCTCCGAAGACGATGACGACAGCACGCTGGTCCTCCTGGGCCCCAAATCCCGCAGCCCCAGCCCTGGCAAGATGCACCGTCACCGTAGCCGCAGCCCCAGCCTGGCCAAGTTCCAGGGCCTGCTCTTGCGCTCCTCCAGCCGCGACCAAGGGGCCAGCCGCAGCCCTTCGCCCCAGGGTCGCCGCCACAGCATCATTCTGAAGGCGGACATCCCCAGCATCCAGTTTCCCAAGGACAGCCCGCGGCACCGCTCCAAGTCGCGGGAGGTGGTGCCCAACGCCGAGGCCTCTTCCTCCTCTACCGCTTCCCAGGCCCGGACGAGCTGGCGCTTCGAAGAGAACCCGCTGTCCCGGGCGGACCCGCGGAATCTGGGTTTGCTGCCCGCCGTACGTTTGGAGACGGTGGACCGCGTCATGGGCTCGCGGCGTGATAGCGCCGAGCCGAGTCTGCCAGGGCGAAGGATGAGCCCCACCAGCCCTACGGTGGGGCTCGCGGCCCTCTTTAGTACTTCCCCACAAGAGGGCCCCCCTCACAACAACCACAGCTGCGACACCAGACATTAAGGTAGCAGGGCAACCATCCTGCGTAGTGTGTGTGACGATACCCTTCGCCTGCTCCTCTCTTGGCCTGCCTTGACCACCACTCTTAACGCAGCTGTCCCGATGGGGCGCGGACCCAGACAAGGAGCTGCCCCGGTGCCCCCCACATCCCATCCGCTTGACAGTTGTCCCATGTCTGCCTCGGTACCCGACCAACAGACGGTCCCTCCTGTGCTTGCTTGTCCTTCGTCCTCCTTTCTCGAGGTTGGCGGCGCTGTAACCGGGATCCCCCTAACACTGCTTTGGCCCGGTGTGGGAAGAACCAGCCGGAGGACGGGAGCCCCACTGCCTCTCCTTCATCCCGGAGCTTCCTGGCAGCTGGCCGATGAGCTCAGAAGCTCCCAGCTTGAAGACGGGGTGAGAGGAGCAGAAATAAGGAGGGGAGCCAAAAGCCGTTTCCAGAGGCAGCCATGTTGTTGGCGACTGAGGGCCCGGCCAGGATCACGCGGATGGAGGCCCACTGCAGAATCCCAGCCAGCCAGCAGGGGGCATGCCTGGGGAAGGGTTCCAAGCGAAGGCTAAAGACGGAGGGCAACGTGGAATGTAAAACTCTGGCGGGGGTGGGGGGAGTGGCGGCGGGTGGGAAGTGAGAGGGCTGGTTTCTCTCCAGATTGGGGACCTTCCCTGGGACAAGTTCAGAGTTCGAGACCCTGCCTCTCTCTCTCTCCCCAATAAATCATCTGACCAATGCTGCAGGAGGCTGGGTGTGCACTCACTGCGCAGGGGGAGGGCAGGCAGCTGAGAAGATGGGGAATCCCCTTCCCCACCTACTTCCCGGAGTCCTTTCTTCCATCCCCCAAACCAATGCTTCCCAATTATTTTCTGTTACACTTCCCACCCCCCCAGGAAGAAGTAAACACTTCATCCCCCGCAACTGTCCGATCTGGGCCCCAATCAGGTACTATGCTGACCGTGCGCAGCAAGCGATATCTTGCAAGAAGATGCTCACGCGAGCGAGACTTTGGCGATCTTCCCCGATATTTTGCTTCCGGGCATGTGCGGAAGCAAAAACATTGGCGGAAATTGCCGAAATCCTCATGCCAAATTTCGCTGTGCACACATCCCAGAATTTCCTACCGGGACAGAGCACCTAACCACACCAGCTACTGACCACCACGGCGCCCCGCAATTATTTGAGAAGCACTGCCCCAAACCAAGATGACCTCAAGCCACGTTTAGAAAACATGTTATTGCGGCATTGTTCATGGCCCCACAACATTTGTTCGTGGCCCCACAACATCCCCCCCCCAAATAAATTACAGGCTGCCCTCCATGGCAAGGAGAGAATGGGTGGGTTGGGGTAAGACCCCCTGCCCTTCACAGCAAAGAGGAGCCTTGGTCATCCGCTTGGACAGGTGTGGAACGTCACCTGGACGTCCCTTCCGGTGGTGGCTTCACCTCTTCTGTGCCTTTCTTTTGGCCTCAGTACCACCTGCCACCACCGAAGCCCCGGAGTTTGGGGAGTCCTGCCGAGTCCGAGTCCTGGTAGTATTGGTCAAGTGGTGGTATTGTGCCAGGGATGCCCCTCTTCTCGTTCAATTTCAGCACCGGGCACCCACTTCCGGCCGAAAAGTAAGGAACGCACAAATCTAAGTGGGGGAATGGCTCAGTTTCGCCGTGTCCACTTCCTGGGCTCTGCCCGCTTTCTCTCTGGTGTGTGTGCGTGTGTGTTTGTGTGGCAAAGGCCGCTGTCGGGTCAGCGAGGCGCCGTCCGAAGGTCGGCTCGCACCAGCCGCACACACTTGTCGAACAGCTGGACGGCGCCCTCTAGGGACGCCCGTTCTTGGCGCTTGACTTTGAAAGAGGCCCTCGCCCGCTTGCCCATCAGCCGGTTGGTGAGGTGGCGAGCCGGGGCCAGGAGGGCTTTGCCGATGTCGATGCAGCTGCAGGGAGGGGAGAGAGAGGAAGGTTGGATCAGTTGGATCTGTGGGCAGAGCCGGAAGGAAGAGTTGGCGGTTGGGACGGGTTTCTACACGCAGGCACACACAAAGAGAGAGCTGCCGTAGCAGGCAGGAAAGGGAGAGAGGATTCGAATCGGAACACAGCTGGAAGGGACCTCGGAGGTCATCTAGTCCAACCCCCCCTGCTCAATTAAGAGAGTCTATAGCAGTGATGGCGAACCTTTCCTTCCTTCCCTCCCTCTCTCTTCTCTTTTTCCTCCTCCTCTCCTCCCTACTTTTCCTTCCTTCCTTCCTTCATTCCCTCCCTCCCTCTTTTTCCTCCTCTCATCCCTACTTTTCCTTCCTTCCCTCCTTCCTTCCTTCCCTCCTCCCTCCCTCCCTCCTTCCTTCCCTCCCTCCTTCCAAGGTGGGTCAAATGAGGACCCAGATTGTTGGGGGCAAGAGGCTGATTCTGTAAACCTCTTAGAGAGGGCTGTAAAAGCACAGTGTAGTGGTATAGAAGTCTAAGGGCTATTGCTCTTCCTTCCTTCCTTCCTTCCTTCCTTCCTCCTCCTTCCTTCCTTCATTCCTTCCTCCTCCTCCTCCCTTCCTTCCTTCCTCCTCCTCCTCCTTCCTTCCTTCCATCCTTCCTTCCTTCATTCCTTCCTCCTCCTCCTCCTTCCTTCCTTCCATCCTTCCTTTCTTCATTCCTTCCTCCTCCTCCTCCTTCCTTCCTTCCATCCTTCCTTCCTTCATTCCTTCCTCCTCCTTCCTTCCTTCCTTCCTCCTCCTCCTCCTTCCTTCCTTCCATCCTTCCTTCCTTCCTTCCTTCCTTTCTTCATTCCTTCCTCCTCCTCCTCCTTTCTTCCTTCCGTCCTGACTCAAGGCTGACTCAGCCTTCCATCCTTCCGAGGTGGGTCAAGTGGGGGGGGGGGAGCTTTAGCTTCAGCTCCTCCCAATCTTTGGCCACCGTGGGCGACTCCTTCTTGTCCTACTTACCAGTTGCAAGGGAAGAGCAAGGGAATAGTATGCACAGGTGGGAGACTCCCTTCCACTTACTTGGGCCCACTGTCGTCTCCTGTCCTACAGCCCGGGAGGGTCTCGAGGACGAAACAGGAAGGGGAGATATAGCGCGAGAGGACCTCCTCCTCCACCTCGTTGGGACCCTTCCTCCTGTGCAGGAACCGGGCCAACCTGGGGGGGGGGAAGGGATGAAAGTCGCATCAAATCTTTGGGGGGGGGGGAAGGGCGAGCGGCCAAACAGAGAGAGCCGCAATCCAACCGATGCCCTCAAATACCGTTGGCTGAGAAAAATCTCCCGGATATCCAATCTTCAGCCCCATAAACCAGGGGAAGACCCCTACTGAGCTCCCTTAGCCTGGGGCCACTTTGCCCCCACCATGCCCCCAACCCCATAAGCAGGTACGGTCAGGTACACAGAACCGTTAGAAAAAATTTGGTCCAGTACGCAAAAATGGCAATTTTTTACTGCCACACTGTTGGCGTGCTATATTTTGTGGGTGTGGCCTGTTGGCCAGGTGACCAGGTGGGAGTGGTTTGATGATCATGTGACTGGGGTGGCAGCTTAAAGGTCATGTGACTGACTTAAAGGCTTAAATCTCCCGGGAGGAAACAGGGCCGGAAAAGGTGGGGAGAAGCCTCCGTGGGGCCTCTCTAGGAATCACCTGGGAGGAAACAGGGCCAGAAAAGGTGGGGAGAAGCCTCCATGGGGCCTCTCTAGGAATCGCCTGGGAGGAAACAGGGCCGGAAAAGGTGGGGAGAAGCCTCTGTGGGGCCTCTCTAGGAATCTCCTGGGAGGAGACAGGACCGTAAAAGGCAGGGAGAAGCCTCCATGGGGCCTCTCTAGAAATTGCCTGAGAGAAAACAGGGACAGAAAAGGCGGGGAGAAGCCTCCATGGGGTCTCTCTAGGAAACTCCTGGGAGGAGACAGGACCGTAAAAGGCAGGGAGAAGCCTCTGTGGGGCCTCTCTAGGAACCTCCTGGGAGGTGGTTGGGGGCCACCACAACATGAGGAACTGTATTAAGGACTCGCGGCATTAGAAAGGTTGAGAACCGCTCTTCTAGAGGGAGGGGAAATGGACAATGCTTACCGGCGAGTGCAGTTACAGTGAAAAAGGGTGCGGTCATCTGAATTGTGGAGCTGGTACTTGAATTCGTTGGGGCCAATCTGGAAGGGGCATTGGTCCAGCCGTTGGTAGCAGCGGCATCTCCGTGACAGGCCTGGGGAGGGAAAAATAACAGGCCCACTTCAGTTGGGGAATCGAGGCACAGAAGCCCCTCACCAACTCTTCCCACCATAGCCAGAGACTGCCCAACTCAGGGCAGGGGGCGGTCAGGAGCAAGTAATCAGCAATGTAAGTCCACTCACTCGCTTCCCTTTTGGGGTGGGGGCTTCCACCCATCCATCTATCAATCAATCCATCCATCCACCCATCCATCTATCCATCTACCCACCCACCCTTCCATCTATCAATCCATCCATCCATCCATCCATCCATCTATCCATCCATCTATCCATCCACCCACCCACCACCCATAAATCCATCCATCTACCCAACACACCGACCCACCCACCCATCCATCCATCTATCAGACCATATTTCTTACACCTAGCACAGTAGAGAGATAGGTTTCATGCTCAAGACCTTCCACCCTTTTTGTAGCCCGTCTTTGGACCCGTTCAATTCTATCCATCTCTTTTTGTAGGTGAGGTCTCCAGAACTGGACACAGTATTATTCCAAATGTGGCCTCACCAGCGCTCTATACAGCGGGATCACAATCTCCCTCTTCCTGCTTGTTATACCTCTAGCTATGCAGCCAAGCATTCTACCTGCTTTCCCTACCGCCTGACCGCACGATTCACCCTTTTGGAGACTGTCGGAAATCACGACCCCTCAATCCTTCTCTTCTGACGTTTTTGCCAATACAAAACTCCGATTGAGGATTCCTTTTGCCCAAGTGCATTATTTTACATTTCGAAACATTGAACTGCAGTTTCCATTGTTTTGACCACTTATCTGGTAAAGGCTCTGGAGCCTAGGGTAGGTGAAAAATGGACCTACCAGGCCCATCAAAGGGAAACGGGGGGATGGAGAGGATCATGTGGACATGCAATGGGGGGCAGCATTGAATTATGGGTGTGGGCACTCGAGCATGTGTATCTATGCTTTCGGCACCCAAAGAAAAAAAAACACTGCACCATTACTGCCCTAGAAGGAATTATTATTATTATTATTATTATTATTATTATTATTATTATTATTATTATTATTATTTATTGGATTTGTATGCCGCCCCTCTCCGCAGACTCGGGGCGGCTAACAACAGTGGTAAAACAACATGAACAATCCAATTAATAAAAACAACTAAAAAAACCTTATTATAAAAAACCAAACACACAAACATACCATGCATAACTTGTAATGGCCTAGGGGGAAAGGATAACTTAACTCCCCCATGCCTGGCGACAAAGGTGGGTCTTAAGTAATTTGCGAAAGACAAGGAGGGTGGGGGCCGTTCTAATCTCTGGGGGGAGTTGGTTCCAGAGGGCCGGGGCCGCCACAGAGAAGGCTCTTCCCCTGGGGCCCGCCAAACAACATTGTTTGGTCGACGGGACCCGGAGAAGGCCAACTCTGTGGGACATTATCGGCCGCTGGGATTCGTGCGGTAGAAGGCGGTCCCGGATGTATTCTGGCCCAATGCCATGTAGGGCTTTAAAGGTCATTACCAACCCTTTGAATTGTGACCAGAAACCGATCGGCAGCCAGTGCAGGCCGCGGAGTGTTGTAGAAACGTGGGCGAATCTTGGAAGTCCCACGATGGCTCTCGCGGCCGCATTCTGCACGATCTGAAGTTTCCGAACACTTTTCAAAGGTAGCCCCATGTAGAGAGCGTTGCAGTAGTCGAAACTCGAGGTGATGAGGAATACCTGGGCCTGTGGCTTGACTCACCTGGTCTAAACTTGGGAACCTGGCCGTGTCCGACATATCTCCGCCGCGTCTCATTGGAGAAGGCTTCTTCGCCAGGAAGGACAACGGGGCGATGTGTAGCGAGACCCTCACCCTCCGTCTTGAGAGGACCCGGTTCCAACGTCGTTTGAACAGCAGGTGAATTTGGCACCGTCTCCTCACCTGTAGAGATGCTTCCCAGGAAATAGGTGGCTTCGTTCAGCTTGGAGGTTGGGGTGAGCAGGATGATGGGATCCTGGGTCTCGGAGTTTGGTTTTTGCACCTTCTTCCTTCTCATTTTTCTGAATTTTCCATGCTTTCTAGGCCGGAGAGGAGGTGTGGTAGCATCGGCGTTCCCGATGGCCTGATATGGACTTGGATCCACAAGGTGAGCCTGGGGCATCAGACCATATTTCTTACACCTGGCACAGGAAAGAGCAAAAAAACCAACAACCCCTCAATCTTTGCATTTCCACCGCACCTTTAGAAACATAGAAACATAGAAGACTGACGGCAGAAAAAGACCTCATGGTCCATCTAGTCTGCCCTTATACTATTTCCTGTACTTCATCTTACAATGGATCTATGTTTATCCCAGGCATGTTTAAATTCAGTTCCTGTGATTCTTCCTTCCTTCCTTCCTTCCTTCCTTCCTTCCTTCCTTCCTTCCTTCCTTCCTTCCTTCCTTCCTTCCTTCCTTCCTTCCTTCCTTAGAAATATTGAAACATAGAAGATTGATGGCAGAAAAAGACCTCCTGGTCCATCTAGTCTGTCCTTATACTATTTCCTGTATTTCATCTTACAATGGATCTATGTTTATCCCAGGCATGTTTAAAATTCAGTTCCTGTGGATTTACCAACCACGTCTGCTGGAAGTTTGTTCCAAGGATCTACTACTCTTTCAGTGAAATAATATTTTCTCACGTTGCTTTTGATCTTTCCCCCAACTAACTTCAGATTGTGGCCCCTTGTTCTTGTGTTCACTTTCCTATTAAAAACACTTCCCTCCTGAACCTTATTTAACCCTTTAACATATTTAAATGTTTCGATCATGTCCCCCCTTTTCCTTCTGTCCTCCAGACTAGACAGATTGAGTTCATTAAGTCTTTCCTGATACGTTTGATGCTTCAGACCTTCTACCATTCTTGTAGCCCGTCTTTGGACCCGTTCAATTTTGTCAATATCTTTTTGTAGGTGAGGTCTCCAGAACTGAACACAGTATTATTCCAAATGTGGTCTCCTTTACATGGGTTGTGCAATTCGGACTGGTCCTTCCTGCTTTCACGCGATGCCGCCGAGCCCAAAATTAATCAAACGGAGACAGATTTTTCCCGCAAGACAATAAGATATTGTAGATGGGCAAATCGTCTGTTGTGCAAACTCGGCTTTCAGCAAGATTTAGCAAGTCTTGAGAAGGCGTTTCGGATTTAAAGCCACCCACCCACCGTATGTGTGTGTAAATCGGCTAAAGTTAAATTTATGGCTTGCAGGAGGTGGATAAAAGAACGACAGCCAAGGACAATGGGATGTGGGAGGACTAAGAAAATAATTTGCAGAAAGAATAATCTGGATCAATTTGCAGGATTGTCCTCCAATTCGCAGAGATAGAACGGGCTTCCAGAAATTCTTACTAATGGGACACATTGGCGGGGAAATTTGGGGATTGTGGAAAGCCTATGTTTCCAGATCTCATGAAGGTTGGGGAAACACTATTCTGTCAAGCTCTCTGGTAGACTCCTCCCAAAAATTCACAGGTACAAATTTCAGACACACACACGTTTGAAAATTCAAAACAATGTTCTTTATCTCGAAAATGCAAATAAATTAAGCCCTCTTTTTGTATAGCAAAGAGCCCTCGTCTCCAAACAAACTGGTAATTTGTACAAGTCCCTTATCAGTTCTGAGATACTTAGCTTGCAGTGTGAGGCAATTCACAGTCCTTCTTCTTTCACAAAGTGAAACACACTTTGTCCTGGTTTAGTTTCAAAGCGGGGAAAAATCAGCACACCAAGGTCGAAGTCAGCAAAGCAGACACGAAACACAACGATCAGATAATCCTCCACAATGGCCAAACCCACAGGCTGCTCTTTATAGCAGCCTCACTAATGACCACAGCCCCACCCAACCACAGGTGGCCTCCTTTTCTTTGATAATAATCTCTCAGTTGTTGCTGCCTATGCATCGCTCTCTGCATGCGTGGCTGTATCATTAACTTGTTCCGAATCCAAGGAGGAGCTAGAGAATTGATCTCCTTCTGAGCTGTCTGCCCCACTCTCCTCCTCCCTGTCACTCATGTCTTCTTGGTCAGAGGAGCCTTCATCAGTGGATTCCACCAGGAACAAAACAGGCCTGTGGCATGTGGATGTCTCCCCCACATCCACAGTCCTTGGGGCAGGAGCTGGGTCAGAGCTAACCACAACAAACACTAAGTGGGGTGAGGTATCATCAGTATGCAGATGATACCCAGCTTTACATCTCCACCCCATGTCCAGTCGGCGAAGCAGCGGAAGTGATGTGCCGGTGCCTGGAGGCTGTTGGGGTCTGGATGGGTGTCAACAGACTCAAGCTCAACCCGGATAAGACGGAGTGGCTGTGGGTTTTGCCTCCCAAGGACAATTCCATCTGTCCGTCCATCACCCTGGGGGGGGGAACTATTGACCCCCTCAGAGAGGGTTCGCAACTTGGGCGTCCTCCTCGATCCACAGCTCACATTAGAGAAACATCTTTCAGCTGTGGCGAGGGGGGCATTTGCCCAGGTTCGCCTGGTGCACCAGTTGCGGCCCTATTTGGACCGGGAGTCACTGCTCACAGCCACTCATGGCCTCATCACCTCGAGGCTCGACTACTGTAATGCTCTCTACATGGGGCTACCTTTGAAAAGTGTTCGGAAACTTCAGATCGTGCAGAATGCAGCTGCGAGAGCAATCATGGGCGTTCCTAAATTCGCCCATGTCACACCAACACTCCGCAGTCTGCACTGGTTGCCGATCAGTTTCCGGTCACAATTCAAAGTGTTGGTTATGACCTATAAAGCCCTTCATGGCACTGGACCAGAATATCTCCGGGACCGCCTTCTGCCGCACGAATCCCAGCGACCAGTTATGTCCCACAGAGTTGGCCTTCTCCGGGTCCCGTCAACTAAACAATGTCGGTTGGCGGGGCCCAGGAGAAGAGCCTTCTCTGTGGTGGCCCCGACCCTTTGGAACCAACTCCCCCCAGATATCAGAGTTGCCCCCACCCTCCTAGCCTTTCGTAAGCTCCTTAAAACCCACCTCTGTTGTCAGGCATGGGGGAATTGACATGTTCCTTCTCCCTAGGCTTATAAAATTTATGTATGGTACGCTAGTGTGTATGATTGGTTTTAACTTGTGGGGTTTTTTAAACTAATTTAAATATTGGATTTGTTTTACATTGTATTGCTATTGCTGTGAGCCGCCCCGAGTCTGCGGAGAGGGGCGGCATACAAATCTGATTAAATAAATAAATAAATAAATAAATAAATAAATAAGTGCATTTTTTCAGAAAACGGAATCCAATACATGGATACAGCACAAGTCCCACAGTTCCAGCAGATCTAAGTTTCTTAGAATCCCAAGTTAAGTTACATCACTGCTTCTCAAATACAGTGAGGCGACATTCTCGAGGTGACCCAGGGTAGCATAGAAATAGATTATGGTGGACCCTTGTCATGAATTGTACCGTGGTGGACTTTAGGCAATTGGACTGACATTCCTATGATTTCATTGCTGTTTCCAGCACATTCCTTTGTAAATAGACAAATATACACAGTGACTTTATTTTTGAGTCTTCGCTGGGGAATAATTACTGCTAATTAACCAGGCTGGACAGAACAGAACATAAGAACCTAAGAAGAGCCCTGCTGAATCAGGCCAAAGCCCATCGAGTCCAGCATTCTGTGGCCCACCAATTGTCCATGGGGCTCTTCAGCAGAAAGAGAAGGCAAGACCATCCCTTTCCCTTGACCCCCAACAAATGGGACCCAAGGGAACCACGTCTTCCTCAACCAACATAGAGGCGGCACTTGGACATCCATTTCAATAACCACCTATGAAACACTTGGCATCCATGAATCTGTCCAATCCTGCCTTGAAGCTATCCAGGCTGACAGCTGTCACAACCTCTTCTGGAAGGGAATTCCATTAACCAACGACTCTGGGTGAAGAAATATCTCCCTTTATTTGTCCTCGTTTTCTTACCTAAGAGCTTTAGGGAGTGTCCCCTCGTCCTAGTATTGTGTGATAGAGAAAATAATTGTTCTCCATCCACCTTTTCTATCCCATGCAGGATTTTATACCCTTTGATCAAGTCACCCCTTCAACGCCGTCTTTCAAGGCTGGAGAGACCAAGGCGTTGCAACATAGTTTCATAAGGGAGGGGCTCCATTTCTTGGATTATTCTTCTTGCCCCTATGCCACCGGATTACTCACCCGCCCCACCAGTGCCATTCCAGGCAGTCCTCCTTCTCTTTCAGGTAGAAACATGGGATTTCCAGCAGGTTGAAAAAACTGGTCCCAATGAAGTTGGAGATGGTGTCGTTGAGGTTCTTCAAGCAATTACTGAACCTGTGGAGAAGGTGGAGGAAGGACATTCCGTTTGACAATTCCTGTTGCAAGGCTGGCGTATCCCATCTGCCAAGTCTCCGCTGGACTACAACTCCCAGCATCCCCACCACCAACAGGACTCAACAATGCAAAGAGAGGGAATGGGAATGGGAAAGTTAGAAGTTCTTAGTCATGGTTGTCCCATGGTTGCTTTTTCCCCCCAAGAGGCAGATGGACTTTCTGATATTTCTTTGAAGATGTTTTGCTTTTCATCCTAGGAGATTCCTCAGTTCTGACCGGAAGGATTGATATGGCTTGCAGACAGATGGTCATTTGCATTCTTTTAAGGAGTCCTTGAGGCCACTTGGAGGTTTTGTCGGTGTCCTCAGGGTGACCTACAAGTGGACTCAAGGACTCCTTAAAAGAATGCAAATGACCAGCTGTCTTCAAGGAGAAATCTGGTCAGAACTGAAGCAGCTTCTTGGATGAGAGGAGAAACATCTTCAAAGAAAAATCAGAAGTCCAACTGCCGCTTGAAAAAAGCACCTTTGGGACGATAGCAATGTCATAATAATAATAATAATAATAATTATTATTAATTATTATTATTATTATTAATAATAATAATAATTATTGTTATTATTGTTATTGTTGTTATTGTTGTTATTATGATGATGATGATAACAACAACAACAACAACAACAACAACAACAAAGTTGGAAGGGACCTTGGAGGTCTTCTAGTCCAACCCCCTGCTTAGGCAGGAAACCCTACACTACTTCAGACAGATGGCTATCCAATATCTGCTTTAAAACATCCAGTATTGGAACACTTACAACTTCTGGTGGCAAGCTGTTCCACGGATTAATTGTTCTAACTGTCAGGAAATTCCTCCTTAGTTCTAAGTTGCTTCTCTCCTTCTTTAGTTTCCACCCATTGCTTCTTGTTCTACCCTCAGGTGCTTTGGAGAAGAGCTTGACTCCTTCTTTGGGGCAACCCCTGAGATATTGGAAGACTGCTATCCTGTCTCCCCTGGTCCTTCTTTTCATTAAACTAGCCGTGCCCAGTTCCTGCAACCGTTCTTCCTATGTTTTAGCCCTCCAGTCTCCTAATCCTCTTTGTTGCTCTTCTCTGCACTTTTTCTAGAGTCTCAACATCCTTTTTGCATCGTGGTGACCAAAACTAGATGCAAATATTCCAAGTGTGGCCTTATAAAGTGGTATTAACCGTTCGCATGACCTCTATTCCATCCCTCTGTTGATGCAGCCTAGAACTGTGTTGGCTTTGGGGGCAGCTGTTGTACCACGCTGGCTCCTACTTAAATGGTTGTCCACTAGGACAGTGATTTCCAACCTTTTTTGAGCCGCGGCACATTTTTTACATTTACAAAACCATGGGGCACATTGAGGGGGGGGGCAGCTAAAAAAAGTTTGGACAAAAAAATTCTCTCTCTTTCTCTTCCTCCCTTTCGCTCTATTTCTCTCTCCCTCGCTCCCTCCCTCTCTCTCTCCCTTCCTCTTTTTTCTCTCTCTCTCCATCCCTCTTTCTTTCTCTCTTCCTTCTTTCCTCTTTTTTTCTCTCTTTCTCTCTCCCTCCCTCTATGTCTTTCTCTCTCCCACCTTCCCTCCCTCTCTTTGTCTCTCTCTCTCTCTTTCTTTCTCTCTCTCTCTCTTTCTCTCTCTTGTTTTTTCTCTCTCTCTTGCTCTTTCTTTCTTTCTTTCTTTCTCTCTCTTGTTTTCTTTCTCTCTCTGAGCTTCACGGCACACCTGACCATGTCTCACGGCACACTAGTGTGTCGCAGCACACTGGTTGAAAAACACTGCACTAGGACTCCAAGATCCTTCTCACATTTACTCCTGTTGAGCAAAGTATCACATGTAATGTACCTGTGCATTTTGTTCTTCTTGCCTTGTGAGAAGAGAGTTGATGTGAGTTCAATAGATTGGAAAAGGGGCCAAATTGGCCAGGGCTACATCAAACCCCAAGTGTCTCGCAGGAGTCCGTACTCACCTGTTATCGCAGCTGCAGTGAGAAATGGTGTGCAAGCGATAGTTACGCATGCCGTACTTGAAACCTAGAGCGGCGATATGAGCGTCACACTTGTCATGCTCGCGACAACACACATCTGGGCCCTGGAAAACCCCTGCAAAAGGAAGGCAAAGAAGAACAGGTCCAAAGACGGTCTACAAAATTGGTGGAAGGTCTTAAGACTAAAACCTATCAGGAAAGACTTAACGAACTCAATCTGTGTAGTCTGGGGGACAGAAGGAAAAGGGGGGACATGATCGAAACATTTAAATACATTAAAGGGTTAAATAAGGTCCAGGAGGGAAGTGTTTTTTAATAGGAAAGTGAACCCAAGAACAAGGGGGCACAATCTGAGGTCAGTTGGGGGAAAGATCAGAAGCAACATGAGAAAATATTATTTGACGGAAAGAGGAGTAGGTGCTTGGAACAAACTTCCAGCAGAGGTGGTTGGTCAATCCACAGGAACTGAAGTTAAACATGCCTGGGATAAACATAGATCCATCCTAAGATAAAATAATATAAGGGCAGACTAGATGGACCAGGAGGTCTTTTTCTGCCGTCAGTCTTCTATGTTTCTATGTTTCTTCTATGATTTGTGGACTTCAACTCCCAGAATTCCTGAGCCAATCATGCTAGCTCAGGAATTCTGGGAGTTGAAGTCCACGTGTCATAGAAGAGCCAACGTTGCCTGGAATGGTTAAGGAACCAGGCTGGTAACCAGGAATTCTGGTCCGGCCTTAGGCATGAAATCCAGCTGGGGGCTTGAAGCCATGTTCCCCTCTCTCAGCCCAGCATAACCTCACAAGGTTGTTGTTCTGGGTCAGAGGTAGGCAAAGATGGCTCTTCTATGACTTGTGGACTTCAACTCCCAGAATTCCCGAGCTAGCATAATTGGCTCAGGAATTCTGGGAGTTGAAGTCCACAAGTCCTAGAAGAGCCAATCTTTGCCTGTAATCTGGGCAAAAGAGGAAGGACTATTTTTGGCCATATTGAAGTTATTTGCACATCAACCCAAACTTGAACCAAGCTGCGTTCTCCAAGGTCAGCCTATCGACTCACACGACCGACACCTCCCACACCTCCATCAAAGAACCCTCTAGAACAGTGTTTCCCAACCTTGGCAACTTGAAGACATCTGGACTTCAACTCCCAGAATTCCCCAGCCAGCGTTCGCTGGCTGGGGAATTCTGGGTGTTGAAGTCCAAATATCTTCAAGTTGCCATGGTTGGGAAACACTGCTCTATAAGCTTCTCAGCAGAACTTCCTCCGCCTCTTCTGCCCCGCCTGGCAACCTCAGGGGGAGGGGGGGAACCACCATCAGGAGATGGATTTCCCCCTGGGAAGCTAAACCACGTCTCCAACCCGCCTCCTCCTCCGACTTCTCACCGCGCCGGCATCATCCAGTAGCAAGGCGTTCCACCGACCGTCTATGCTGCTGACTCACTCAGACCAAGAAGAAAGGCTTCCCAACTTCTCACGCATTTGTCGGCCGGGGTTTTTTTCCCCCTCCCCTTTTACGCACGGGTGTGCGTAAAGAGCCAACAAAGCGCCCGGGATTAATTTTTTTTTTGTTTGTTTTAAAGGCGCAAAGAACTTTGGAGACCCTCGGGGGATTTGGGTGGGTGGGTGGGTGGCTGGGACAAGGGACACTTTCCTTCCCTTGGGACTTGGCAACCCACCCGAGGATGGAGCCCCGCCGACCCTTCCTCTCCTTCCAGAGGATCGAATCCCGCCGGCCTCTGCGCATCCCATTCTTCTCCCCCCTTACCCAGCTCCGAGGGCTGTTCAGCCGTGTGCCCGGCTCCGCACCAAAGCGTGCCGGGCACCGTCCAGCCACGCCGGCTCCGGGGCTTCGCCTGCCCTTCCCGCTTTGCCCTCGCGGGTTCGAAACCGGCCGGGAAATCTCCCTTGCAGACTCCTTTGCGCGCATCCAAGGCGTCCAGCTCCCTCCGGAGCCTCGGGTCCCAGGAGGCGCGCACCAAAGGGTGGCGCAGCCCCCCGGGGGCGCAGAGCTCCAGGTAGCGCCGGGTCGAGTCTGGGTCCGCGCGCAGGGCGCACTCCAGCAGCTGCCCGCTGCGCAAATCCCACAGGCTCTGCACCAGGACGGTGGCTGGGGAGGAACCGTCGAGGCGCAGCCAGAGGAAGTTCAGGAGCCCCGAGCGGCCCCCGGTGGCCCTGGTGGGGCAGGCCGTGTTGTCTTCGGTCCAGGAGCTGCGGGCGCAAGGCAGCGCCAAGCTGAGAGCCAGCAGCGCCCAGCGCGCAAAGGAAACCATGGCCAGCCAAAGGATGAATGAATGGAGCGCGCGGCGAGGCGGCTCTTTCGCCTTTCCCTTTTTTTGAAACGGAGGGGGTGGGCGCGGCCGCCAGGAGGCCTGGGATTGGACGGCGCCGGCGACACCACCCGCGGGGCCACGCCCGCTCGGGTTCCCACGCTTCCTTTCAGAGCCGCCGGGAGGTTTTATCTGCTCGCTCAGCTCGCCGGTGGTGGCTAGGTTGGGGAGGTTGGGGGTGGGGCGGTAGAGGGTCTCTGCGTGGCGCTCTTTCCTAGCGAGGGAAACTGCGAGGAAACCCCCACCCCCAGGTCCTTTTTAAAGAGGCAACTGGGCTTTCATTCTTTCATCTGTCTGTCTATCTATCTATCTATCTATCTATCTATCTATCTATCTATCTATCTATCTATCTATCAATCATCTATAGCAGTGTTTTTCAACCAGTGTGCCGCCCGTGGCACACTAGTGTGCTGCGAGACATGGTCAGGTGTGCCGCGAAGCAGGAAGCTCGGGTTCCGGTCTTGCAACTTTTTGCTGAGACAGAAAGAGAGAGTGAGAGAGAGAGAAAGAAAGAAAGCAAGAGAGAAAGAGAGAAAGAGAGAGAAAGAAAGCAAGCAAGAGAGAGAGAGAGAGAAAAGGAGAGGGAGGGAGAGAGAGAGAAATGAGCAAAAAGGGGAGGAAAAAAGAGAAATGAGAAAATGATTGAGACAGAGAATGAGAGGAAAGAGAGAGAAACAAAAGAGAGAGAGAAGTGACTCTTGATTTAAAGCATATGATAAAAAGCACCCAAAGAATAAGAGAGAGAAACCCCCCCAGCCCTCACCTGTTTTTGGAAATGGTTCAAGAGTGTGTATACACACACACACACACACACACACACACACAAGGGGGGGAGAGGAGACAGGGATGGGAAAAGAGAGGAGAGTGTCTTAGGGTGTCATTTTGTGTCATTTTGGTTGGTGGTGTGCCCCAGGATTTTGTAAATGTAAAAAATGTGCCGCGGCTCAAAAAAGGTTGAAAATCACTGATCTATAGAAACATAGAAACATAGAAGACTGACGGCAGAAAAAGACCTCAAGATCCATCTAGTCTGCCTTTATACTATTTCCTGTATTTTATCTTAGGATGGATACAGGAAATAGTATAAGGGCAGACTAAATGGATCATGAGGTCTTTTTCTGCCGTCAGTCTTCTATGTTTCTATCTGTCCATCTGTCTATCTTCTATCTATTTCTCTCTCTCTCTTCTCTCTCTCTCTCACTTTCTCTATCTATCTTCTATCTCTTTCTATCTATCTCTTTCTCTATCTATCTATCTTCTCCGGGACTGCCTTCTGCCGCACGAATCCCAGCAACCAGTTAGGTCCCACAAAGTTGGCCTTCTCCGGGTCCCGTCAACTAAACAATGTCGTTTGGCGGGACCCAGGGGAAGAGCCTTCTATGTGGCGGCCCCGACCCTTTGGAACCAACTCCCCCCAGATATCAGAGTTGCCCCCACCCTCCTAGCCTTTCGTAAGCTCCTTAAAACCCACCTCTGTCGTCAGGCATGGGGGAATTGACATGTTCCCTCCCCCTAGGCTTATAAAATTTATGCATGGTATGCTAGTATGTATGATTGGTTTTAATTTGTGGTGTTTTTTTAAATTAACTTAAATATTAGATTTGTTTTACATTGTATTGGTATTGCTGTGAGCCGCCCCAAGTCTGCGGAGAGGGGCGGCATACAAATCTGATTAAACTTAAACTTAAACTTCTCTCTCTCTCTCTCTCTTTATCTATCTACCTACCTACCTACCTACCTATTTTTGTCAAGTACATATTGTGGGTATACAAAGATATAACTATGTTTATATACATGAAATTGGTACTAATAATTGGGAAACATTAGGACAGGGGACGGAAGGCATGCTGGTGACCTCTTAGGAATTGGGAGAGGTCAGCAGTGGACAGTGTAAGGGTCAGGTTTTGGGGGTTAGGTGATGATACTGCAGAGTCAGCTAGTGAGTTCCAGGCATCAACTACTCGGTTACTAACGTCGTATTTCTTGCAGTCGAGTTTGGAGCGGTTTACTTTGAGTTTGTATCTGTTGTGTGCTCGTGTGTTGTTGTGGTTGGAGCTGAAGTGGTCGTGGACAGGAAGGACGTTGTAGCAGATGATTTTATGGGCTGTGCTTATAGGTCGTGTTTAAGGCGACGTAGTTCTAAGCTTCCTAAACCTAGGATTGTAAGTCTAGTTGCGTAGGAGTGTTTATTTATTTTCTTTATTTTTTTATTTTATTTATTCATTTGTCCAATACACAAATACATAGGAAGAAAAATAGACATGTAGTAATATATATAAAGGTAAAAGTGAACTTAGAGGAGAGGATATATGAAAGAAAGAGAATATATATGATAAGTGAGAGAAAGGAAAGACAATTGGACAGGGGACGAAAGGCACACCAGTGCACTTATGTACGCCCCTTACTGGCCTCTTAGGAACCTGGAGAGGTCAATCGTGGAGAGTCTAAGGGAGAAATGTTGGGGGTTAGGGGTTGACACAATTGAGTCCGGCAATGAGTTCCACACTTCGATAACTCGATTGTTGAAATCATATTTTTTACAGTCAAGTTTGGAGCGGTTCGTATTAAGTTTGAATCTGTTGCGTGCTCTTGTGTCGTTGCGGTTGAAGCTGAAGTAGTCATTGACCGGTAGGACGTTGCAGCATATGATCTTGTGGGCAATACTCAAATCGTGTTTTAGACACCGTAGTTCTAGGCCCAGGATTGTTAGTCTATTTCCGTAGGGTATTCTGTTTCGAGTGGAGGAGTGAAGGGCTCTTCTGGTGAAATATCTTTGGACGTTTTCAAGGGTGTTAATGTCTGAGATGTGGTATGGGTTCCAGACAGATGAGCAGTAGTCTAGGATGGGTCTGGCAAAAGTTTTGTAGGCTCTTGTGAGTAGTGTGAGATGGCCGGAGCAGAAGCTGCGTAGGATCAGGAGTGTTGCGAGTGGAGCACAATTCTGGGCTCAATCGCTTTTGTAAATCCGGTACAGGAACACCACTGGCCACTGTTTGTGTATGTTTCTGTGTGTGTATGTGTACTGCTTTGAGAAGTCTTAGGCTGCTTGGCACGGGGCCCCAATTCTCTTCCTCTTGGTGCTGTCTCCGTTTTTTGCTGCCACTCCCCAAAGGCTGCGATGACTCACCCATCATCCGATGGGACGTCTGAGAAAGGAACCACCCAGGTGAGGCCGAACCTGGCCAGGCGAGTTGGGGAGGTCAAAAGGAGCAAGGAAGGAGCCTGCGGATTGGCTAGCAGGCAATCTGATGATTAGGTCAACGTGGGATACACCCCCCCCTCACCCATTGTCTGTCTTGGGTATCAAATCTGCAAGACCAAGTACAGAGCAGAATAGGACAGGACATCCTTGCAAAATTTATAGGGAAGGAACCATAGATAGAAACAAATGCTTCCTTCCTTCCTTCCTCCTTCCCTTCCTTCCTCCTTTCCTTCCTTCCTTCCTCCTTTCCTTCCTTCCTTCCGTTCCTTCCTTCCTCCCTCCCTCCTTTCCTTCCTTCCTTCCTTCCTTCCGTTCCTTCCTTTCTTCCTCCTTTCCTTCCTTCCTTCCTCCTTTCCTTCCTTCCTTCCATTCCTTCCTTCCTTCCTCCTTTCCTTCCTTCCTTCCTTCCTTCTTCCCTTCCTTCCTTCCTTCCCTTTCTTTCTTTCTTTCTTTCTTTCATAGAAACAGAAGATTGACGGCAGAAAAAGACCTCCTGGTCCCTCTAGTCTGCCCTGATACTATTTCCTGTATTTTATCTTAGGATGGATCTATGTTTATCCCAGGGCATGTTTCAATTCGGTGACTGTGGATTGACCAACCACGTCTGCTGGAAGTTTGTTCCAAGGATCTACTACTCTTTCAGTGAAATAATATTTTCTCACGTTGCTTTTGATCTTTCCCCCAACTAACTTCAGATTGTGTCCCCTTGTTCTTGTGTTCACTTTCCTATTAAAAACACTTCCCTCCTGAACCTTATTTAACCCTTTCACATATTCAAATGTCCCGATCCTATCCCCCCTTTCCCTTCTGTCCTCCAGACTAGACAGGTTGAGTTCATTAGGTCTTTCCTGATCAGTTTGATGCTGAAGACCTATCCTATCCTATCCCATCCTATTTATCCTATCCTATCCTATTCTATATTCTATTCTATATTCTATTCTAGAACAAGAAGCAACGGGTGAAAACTAATCAAGGAGAGAAACAACTTAGAACTAAGGAGAAAATTTCTGATAGTTAGAACAATTAATCCGTGGAACAGCTTGCCACCAGAAGTTGTGAATGATCCAACAGTGGAAGATTTTAAGAAGAGGTTGGATAACCCTCTGTCTGAAGCGGTGTAAGGTTTCCTGCCTAAGCAGGGGGTTGGACTAGAAGACCCCCAAGGCCCCTTCCAACTTTGGTTTTTTTAAATTATTATTATTATTATTATTATTATTATCATCATCATCATCATCATCATCATCAATACAACACAGCAAACGAGATCACTATGTTGGATTTTGCATTTCATTACCAATTATTCATCGCCATTATTATTATTATTATTATTATTATCATCATCAACAATACAACACAGCAAACGAGATCACTATGTTGGATTTTGCATTTCATCACCAATTATTCATCACCATTATTATTATTATTATTATTATTATTATTATCATCATCATCATCATCAATACAACACAGCAAATGAGATCACTATGTTGGATTTTACATTTCATCTCCAATTATTCATCACCATTATTATTATTATTATTATTATTATTATTATTATTATTATCATCATCATCAATACAACACAGCAAATGAGATCACTATGTTGGATTTTACATTTCCTCTCCAATCATTCATCACCATTATTATTATTATTATTATTATTATTATTATTATTATTATTATCACCATCATCAATACAACACAGCAAATGAGATCACTATGTTGGATTTTACATTTCCTCTCCAATTATTCATCACCATTATTATTATTATTATTATTATTATTATTATTATTATCATCATCATCAATACAACACAGCAAATGAGATCACTATGTTGGATTTTACATTTCCTCTCCAATTATTCATCACCATTATTATTATTATTATTATTATTATTATTATTATCATCATCAATACAACACAGCAAATGAGATCACTATGTTAGGTTTTGCATTTCATCACCAATTATTCATCACTATTATTATTATTATTAATAATAATAATAATAATAATAATAATAGAAACTACTACTACCCTATAAATGTTTGACAAATAAAAATAAAATTAATTAATTAAAAACGAGAGGTTCAGCATCTCGCTAAAGGTACGAATCAGGTACTTCAGGAAGGAGCACCTGAGCTGCTCACTTTAACCTAACAATGCAAACAATATCACTAAATATCCCTCCACACCTTTACAGTCTGAGAATCACCCAAGGTTTCCACAGTCCCTTCTAGCCAAACACAAGCCTTTTGGCACTGATAAACTATCAGTTATTATCTCCCAAAGTGCCCTGTAATCTGTCTGTTGAACACAGAGCAAAGTTTCTGGTCAGACAGAGTCCGTACGATGAAAACAAACCCCACGGTGAATAAACTCCACAGCTTCCCAGCTGTACATACATCCTGGTGTATCTACATTGCGTTAACCCAACGAGCGCACTCACTGCTCACAGTCACTCATGCCCTCATCACCTCGAGGTTCGACTACTGTAACGCTCTCCACATGGGGCGACCTTTGAAAAGTGTTCGGAAACTTCAGATTGTGCAGAATGCAGCTGTGAGAGCAATCATGGGCTTTCCCAAATATGCCCATGTCACACCAACACTCCGCAGTCTGCATTGATTGCCGATCGGTTTCCGGTCACAATTCAAAGTGTTGGTTATGACCTATAAAGCCCTTCATGGCATTGGACCAGAATATCTCCGGGACCGCCTTCTGCCGCACGAATCCCAGCAACTGGTTAGGTCCCACAGAGTTGGCCTTCTCCGGGTCCTGTTGACTAAACAATGTCTGGCGGGACCCAGGAGAAGAGTCTTCTCTGTGGCGGCCCCGACCCTCTGGAACCAGCTCCCCCCGGAGATTAGAACTGCCCCCACCCTCCTTGCCTTTCGTAAAGTTCTTAAGACCCATCTCTGCCGTCAGGCATGGGGGAACTGAGACATCTCCCCCGGGCCTATACAGTTTATACATGGAATGTTTGTGTGTATGTTTGCTTTTAATAATGGGTTTTTTAGCGTTTTTTAAATTATTAGATTTGTTCTTACATTGTTCTTGTTCTTGTTGTGAGCCGCCCCAAGTCTACGGAGAGGGGCGGCATACAAATCTAATAAATAATAATAATAATAATAATAATAATAATAATAACAACAACAACAACAACAACATAGGAAGAACGGTTGCGGGAACTGGGCATGGAAGGCCTGATACGGTTGATGGGAACTTGGGAGGGGGCATTTTCCCAAGGGAGCAGGTGCAGCCACAAAGTCTCCTTTCCAGAGGTTCAAGGCCAGCCTATGTCCACCGCCTGGGTGGAAGCAGAAGGAGGACTGGCCACGCCGGCACAATCTGAGTGGGCAACATGACAAGTTTGTGGGTAGAGATGTGAACTTTCAACTGGGTGTTAAACTCAGACTCTGGTTTCCCAGTGTGGGTGCCAGGATAGCTCTGGCAATAAATTGGGCCTTTTGAGAAGCACTTCGATTGGGACTCTGATTTAGTTCGAATGCTCCCTGGAACCTTGGCACAAACTCAAGAAAGGACCTCGTGTGTCAACCCCAAGCTACAAATATTCTCCCTTATTAGGAATGCTGATAAGCCCCTAACCAAGGGCCCCTTGCAGCAGAGACCAGGGGGATAAGTAGGCAGCGAGATCTCGGACAGCGGGGTGGGGTGGGGGGAGAAAGAAGGGTGGTGGGTTCAGGTTTAATCCCCTTGCAGTGGGCCCCACAGTCACAGTCACTTTGTGACTCGTGACAAAGCGAGGGTCGGTCATGCCAGAGTGGTACCACCCAGGCTGACCTATAGAGTTGCAAGGGGGGGAGCAATTACCCATGTGTGTGAGAGAGAGAGAGAGAAAGGGAAAGAGAGAGAGAAAGAGAGAGAGAGAAAGAAAGAGAAAAAGAAAGAGAGAGAGAAAGAGAGAGAGGGAAAGAGAGAGAAAGAGATAAAGAAAGAGAGAGCGAAAGAAAGAGAGAAAGAGAGAGGGAGAGAAAGAAAGAGAGAGAGAGAGAGAAAGAGAAAGAAAGAGAGAGAGAAAGAGAAAGAGAGAAAGAGAGAAAGAGATAAAGAAAGAGAGACAGAAAGAGAAAGAAATAAAGAAAAAAGAGAGAGAGAGAAAGAGAAAGAAAGAAAGAAAAAAGAGAAAGAGAAAGAAAGAGAGAGAAAGAGAGAAAGAAAGAGAGAAAGAAAGAGAATGAGAGAGAGAGAGAAAGAGACGGAGAGAAATAGAGAGACAGAGACAGAAAGAGAGAGAGAGAGAATTAAGTACATTCCTCTCTTTTGTCCAAATATGTTAAGTGGCAAATGTTAACCCCTTTTTTTCTCTGCTACGTAAGGCAGAGGAAATGAAGAATGAAGAAAATTAATCAATTAGTCAGAATAGAGTTGGAAGGGACCTTGAAGGTCTTCTAGTCCAACCCCATTTGGGCAGGAAATTCTACACCACTTCGACAAATAGTTATCCAACATCTTCTTAAAAATTCCCAGTGTTGGAGCATTCACAACTTCTGGTGGCAAGCTGTTCCACTGATCAACCGTTCCAACTGCCAGGAAATTTCTCCTTAATTCTAACTTGCATATCTCCTTGTTTAATTTCCACCCATTGCTTCTTGTTCTACCCTTGGGTGCTGTGGAGAATAGCTTGACTCCCTCTTCTTTGTGGCAACCCCTGAGATATTGGAAGACTGCTATCATGTCTCCCCTGGTCCTTCTTTTCATTAAACTAGCCGTGCCCAGTTCCTGCAACCGTTCTTCATATGTTTAAGTTTCCAGGCTCTTAATTGATTTAATTGTTCATCTCTGGCGTGAAGTGTTTAATCTTTTACTTTCTGTAGCAGCCGTCAAATATTACTATTGTAAGCAGCAATGGATAAACTTTGTTTGCTAAGCAAAGTATAATGGAGAGGTTGGTGAATAATGTTGAGCCATTGTGAGCTGCAATTTCTGGGTACACACACAATAGGCACTAAACCCGATTCAAACAACCAACTTTGTTCTGTCGGGCTCTCTGGTAGACTCCTCCCAAAAATTCACAGGTACAAATTTCAGACACACACACGTTTGAAAATTCAAAACGATGTTCTTTATAATGAAAAGTCACTTAAACCAAGCCCTCTTTTGGTATTGCAAAGAGCCCTCGTCTCTAAACAAACTGGTAATTTGTACAAGTCCCTTATCAGTTCTGTGATACTTAGCTTGCAGCTGTGAGGCAATTCACAGTCCTTCTTCTTTCACAAAGTGAAACACACTTTGCTCTGGTTTAGTTTCAAAGCGGGGAAAAATCAGCACACAAAAGGTCAAAGTCAGTAAAGAAGTCACGAAACACAACGATCAGATAATCCTCCACAATGGCCAAACCCACAGGCTGCTCTTTATAGCAGCCTCACTAATGACCACAGCCCCACCCAACCACAGGTGGCCTCATTTTCTTTGATAATAATCTCTCAGTTGTTGTTGCCTATGCATCGCTCTCCGCATGCGTGGCTGTATCATTAACTCTTGTTCCGAATCCAAGGAGGAGCTAGATAATTGATCTCCTTCTGAGCTGTCTGCCACACTCTCCTCCTCCCTGTCACTCATGTCTTCTTGGTCAGAGGAGCCTTCATCATCAGCTTCCCCCGGGGGGCAAAACAGGCCTGCAGCATGTGGATGTCTCCCCCACATCCACAATCCTTGGGGCAGGAGCTGGGCCAGAGCTAACCACAACACAACTTTTATTTAAAGGTTTATGGAGATTCTCCATCATCCAGGTCATAGTTTATTTTAATTTATTTAATTTAAAATGAAATAAATCCATAGTGGTCCCACAGGTATTTTTTCAAGAGGCAACTGGAATTTCTGGGTGTTTTTTGCTGGAAGACATTTCGCTTCTCATCCAAGGAATTTGCAAGAAGCTGGAAGATTTCTAAAAACTCTATTTGAACTCCTTACTTCGAGAAAATATTTGCGGTGGGCCCTTCCTCAAAATAGATCCTCTCGGCATTTTCTCGTAAGCTGAAAACAACTGGCTCTCTTGATGTTGGAGAACGGTTGGGCTTATGCGATTTCAGATTTTAGGGGCCCATGTCTCCAGCAAGAATTAAGATTTTAGAGGATCCAGCTTTGCAATGTATAAAATTCTCTGCGCTCTTTGGATAATTTGAAAAGAAGCAGATTAATTCTTCCCATGCCAAACAGCCCAAAATGTATGTAGACGGGAAGGCGGATTAATCTAGAGCATTAACTTTATAATTCTTCCACCCTAGGAGTTTAGTTCACTGATGCATTCCCAGTGTCTTATTTTATAAATTTATTTTTTATTTATTTATTTATGGGTGTCAACAGACTCAAACTCAACCCTGATAAGACGGAGTGGCTGTGGGTTGTGCCTCCCAAGGACAATTCCATCTGTCCATCCATAACCCTGGGGGGGAGTTATTGACCCCCTCAGAGAGGGTCCGCAACTTGGGCGTCCTCCTCGATCCACAGCTTACATTAGATAAACATCTTTCAGCTGTGGCGAGGGGGGCGTTCGCCCAGGTTCGCCTGGTGCACCAGTTGCAGCCCTATTTGGACCGGGAGTCACTGCTCACAGTCACTCATGCCCTCATCACCTCGAGGCTCGACTACTGTAACGCTCTCTACATGGGGCTACCTTTGAAGAGTGTTCGGAAACTTCAGATCGTGCAGAATGCAGCTGTGAGAGCAATCATGGGCTTCCCCAGGTATGCCCATGTTGCACCAACACTCCACAGTCTGCATTGGTTGCCGATCAGTTTCCGGTCACAAATCAAAGTGTTGGTTATGACCTATAAAGCCCTTCATGACACCGGACCAGATTATCTCAGGGACCGCCTTCTGCCGCACAAATCCCAGCGACCAGTTAGGTCCCACAGAGGGGTCTTCTCCGGGTCCCGTCAACCAAACAATGCCGCTTGGCGGGACCCAGGGGAAGAGCCTTCTCTGTGGCGGCCCCGGCCCTCTGGAACCAACTCCCGCCGGAGATTAGAATTGCCCCCACCCTCCTTGCCTTTTGTAAGCTACTTAAAATCCACCTCTGTCGCCAGGCATGGGGGAATGGAGATACTCTTTCCCCCTAGGCCTTTACAATTTTATGCATGGTATGTCTATATATCTGTTTGGTTTTTATTATAATGGGTTTTTATTCGTTTTTAGTATTGGATTATTGTTGTACGCTGTCTTATTGTTTCTGTGAGCCGCCCCGAGTCTCCAGAGAGGGGCGGCATACAAATCCAATAAATAAATACAGAAATAAATAACATCTAAAACCCCCACGCTAAAAACATTAGACTAACACTCATTCCCAATCAGTCATTCATAGCATGAGGCAATGCTCAATGGTGTGTTTTTAATGCCTTACAAAAGGCCGGGAGGGTGGGGGCGGCACGGATCTCCAGGGGAAGCTAATTTTAAAGAGGCTGGGGCCACCACAGAGAAGGCTCTTCCCCTGGTTCCCACCAAGCAGCATTGCCTAGCTGACAGGATCCATAGAAGGCCGACTCTGGGAGCTCTAACTGGTCGCTGGGAATACATAGAAACATAGAAACATAGAAGACTGACAGCAGAAAAAGACCTCATGATCCATCTCGTCTGCCCTTATACTATTTTCTGTATTTTATCTTAGGATGGATATATGTTTATCCTGGGCATGTTTAAATTCAGTAACGGTGGATTTATCAACCACGTCTGCTGGAAGTTTGTTCCAGGGATCTACTACTCTTTCAGTGAAATAATATTTCCTCACGTTGCTTTTGATCTTTCCCGCAACTAACCTCAGATTGTGTCCCCTTGTTCTTGTGTTCACTTTCCTATTAAAAACACTTCCCTCCTGGACCTTATTTAACCCTTTGACCTATTTAAATGTTTCGATCATGTCCCCCCTTTTCCTTCTGTCCTCCAGACTCTACAGGTTAAGTTCATGAAGTCTTTCCTGATACGTTTTATGCTTAAGACCTTCCACCATTCTTGTAGCCCGTCTTTGCACCCGTTCAATTTTGTCAATATCTTTTTGTAGATGAGGTCTCCAGAACTGAACACAGTATTATTCCAAATGTGGTCTCACCAGCGCTCTATATAAGGGGATCACAATCTCCCTCTTCCTGCTTGTTATACCTCTAGCTATGCAGCCAAGCATCCTACTTGCTTTCCCTACCGCCTGACTGCACCCACCCACCCAACCACCCAATACACCGACCCATCCATCCATCAGACCATATTTCTTACACCTAGCACAGTAGAGAGATAGGTTTTATGCTTAAGACCTTCCACCATTCTTGTAGCCCGTCTTTGCACCCGTTCAATTTTGTCAATATCTTTTTGTAGGTGAGGTCTCCAGAACTGGACACAGTATTATTCCAAATGTGGTCTCACCAGCGCTCTATATAAGGGGATCACAATCTCCCTCTTCCTGCTTGTTATACCTCTAGCTATGCAGCCAAGCCTTCTACTTGCTTTCCCTACCACCCGACCACACTGCTCACCCATTTTGAGACTGTCAGAAATCACAACCCCCAAATCCTTTTCTTCTGAAGTTTTTGCTAACACGGAACTGCCAATGCAAGACTCAGATTGAGGATTCCTTTTCCCCAAGTGCATTATTTTACATTTGGAAACATTCAACTGCAGTTTCCATTGCTTTGACCATACATGAGGCAGTATGCGGTTCCGTAAGTAACCTGGTCCTAAGTTACTTCCAGGCGTCCTGCAAAAACCCGAGGAAGCTCATGCAAGCCCTTATCTGGTGCTTATCGCTTGAGAGCGCCGATTAAAGCGAGTTGCGTGGCTGAAGTGGCAGATAAAACAACCCTCAGTGGCGGCACCGAGTCCAGAGTCCAGGCCTTAAGATGTGACATGGCTTTCGTGTTGTGGTCCTCGCAGCATCACCTGAGGAGGATGTCCTAAAGGTCTCTCTGTTTATTATTTATTATTTTATTATTTATTAATCAGATTTGTATGCTGCCCCTCTCCGCAGACTCGAGGCAGCTAACAGCAATAATAATACAATGTAAACAAATCTAATATTTAAGTTAATTTAAAACCCCAATTTAGAAACCACTCATACATACAGACATACCATGCATAAATTTTATAAGCCTAGGGGGAGGGAAAGTCTCAGTTCCCCCATGCCTGACGACAGAGGTGGGTTTTAAGGAGCTTACGAAAGGCAAGGAGGGTGGGGGCAACTCTGATATCTGGGGGGAGTTGGTTCCAAAGGGTCGGGGCCGCCACAGAGAAGGCTCTTCCCCTGGGTCCCGCCAAACGACACTGTTTAGTTGATGGGACCCGGAGAAGGCCAACTCTGTGGGACCTAACTGGTCGCTGGGACTGGTGCTGCAGAAGGCGGTCCCGGAGGTATTCTGGTCCGGTGCCATGAAGGGCTTTATAGGTCATAACCAACACTTTGAATTGTGACCGGAAACTGATCGGCAACCAATGCAGACTGCGGAGTGTTGGTGTGACATGGGCGTATTTAGGAAAGCCCATGATTGCTCTCGCTGTTGCCCTGCCACTCAAAACGAGACGGGAGAATCTCGGACGACCAAAATTGGAATCTGACCTGCATTTTCTCTACCCAAGGAGGAGATAAATTTATTGCCCTGAGGCAGGAACCAAATACAAATATTCTTCACCATTACAGGTGAACCTCGAAAAACTAGAACGCCGTGCAAAAGTTCATTTATTTCAGTAATGCATAAAACTAATATATGAGAGAGACCCGTTGCATGCAAAGCAAGATATACACTGCTCAGAAAAATAAAGGGAACCCTTAAACAACACAATATAACTCCAAGTCAATCAAACTTCTGTGAAATCAAACTGTCCACTTAGGAAGCATCGCTGATGGACAGTCCACTTCACCTGCTGTTGTGCACATTCAACTTTGTACAGAACAAAGTATTCAATGAGATTATTTAATTCATTCAGATCTAGGATGGGTCATTTGAGTGCTCCCTTTATTTATTTATTTTTGAGCAGTATAGTTCAAGCTGTGATTTTTCGTAATTGTGATGATTATGGAGTACAGCTCATGAAAACCCCAAATCCTCTATCTATCTATCTATCTATCTATCTATCTATCTATCTATCTATCTATCTATCTATCTATCTATTGGATTTGTATGCCGCCCCTCTCCGTAGACTCGGGGCGGCTAACAACAATGATAAAAACAGCATGTAACTAAACCCGTTATTGAAATAAATGAACTTTTGCACGATATTCTAATTGTTCGAGTTATAGAATAGAATAACAGAGTTGGAAGGGGCCTTGGAGGTCTTCTAGCCCAACCCTCTGCTTAAGCAGGAAATCCTACACAACTTCAGACAGACGGTTGTCCAACCTCTTCTTAAAATATCCCAGTGTTGGAGCATTCTACAGATTAATCGTTCCAACTGTCAGGAAATTCCTCCTTCGTTCTAAGTTGATTCTCTCCTTGTTTAGTTTCCACCCATTGCTTCTTGTTCTACCCTCAGGTGCTTTGGAGAAGAGCTTGACTCCTTCTTGTTTGGGGCAACCCTTGAGATACTGGAAGACTGCTATTTTCCAAATCATTAGAAGGCAGGACAAGAAGCACTAGATAGAGAATAATCAAGGAGAGAAGGAACCTGGAATTAAGGAGAATTTTTCTTAAGAGTGAGGACAATTAACCAGTGGAACAGCTTGCCACCAGAAGTTGTTAATTAATTAATCTGTATTTTTGAAGCTAGTTTCCTCTCTATATCTAAGATAGCAGTTAATTAAGAATAAGCTTTAGATGCGTTTGTGTCTCGCTCCTGCCATCTAGTGGTGGCTCATGTTTTGGCACCCCAATATATGTGCTAATATTGCATGATATTCTCTTATATCAAGGATCCCCAAACTTGGCAACTTTAAGGCTTGTGGACTTCAATCCCCAGATTTCTCCAGCCATTCTGGGAGTTGAAGTCCACAAGTCTTAAAAGTTGCCAAGTTTGGGGACCCTTGCATCTTATTGATATATTGATTGATTGATTGATTGATTTTTTTCCAATACATAAGGTGAGTTTTAGTGGGTAGACACATAGTAAAATACATGATAAAGGTTATAGAGGAGATACTCATAGAGTAAAATATATCTAAGAAAGAATAGAAGAGAAGATATAGGAATAGAATAGAAGGATTTAGGGGTAGTGATTTCTGACAGTCTCAAAATGGGTGAACAGTGCAGTCAGGTGGTAGGGAAAGCAAGTAGGATGCTTGGCTGCATAGCTAGAGGTATAACAAGCAGGAAGAGGGAGATTGTGATCCCCTTATATAGAGCGCTGGTGAGACCCCATTTGGAAGACTGTGTTCAGTTCTGGAGACCTCACCTACAAAAAGATATTGACAAAATTGAGCGGGTCCAAAGACGGGCTACAAGAATGGTGGAAGGTCTTAAGCATAAAACGTATCAGGAAAGACTTCATGAACTCCATCTGTAGAGTCTGGAGGACAGAAGGGAAAGGGGGGACATGATCGAAACATATAAATATGTTAAAGGGTTAAATAAGGTCCAGGAGGGAAGTGTTTTTAATAGGGAAGTGAACACAAGAACAAGGGGACACAATCTGAAGTTAGTTGGGGGAAAGTTCAAAAGCAACACGAGAAAATATTGTGTTATTGAAAGAGTAGTAGATCCTTGGAACAAACTTCGAGCAGACGTGGTAGATAAATCCACAGTAACTGAATTGAAACATGCCTGGGATAAACATATATCCATCCTAAGAGAAAATACAGAAAATAGTATAAGGGCAGACTAGATGGACCAGGAGGTCTTATTCTACCATCAATCTTCTATGTTTCTATGTTTCTATTAAGAAGAAAGGACGGGAGGGAGGGAGGGAGGGAGGGAGGAAGAGAAGGAAGGAAGGAAGGAAGGAAGGAAGGAAGGAAGGAAGGAAGGAAGGAAGGAAGGAAGAATCCACAGTAACTGAATTGAAACATGCCTGGGATAAACATAGATCCATCCTAAAATAAAATACAGAAAATAGTATAAGGGCAGACTAGATGGACCAGGAGGTCTTTTTCTGCCATCAATCTTCTATGTTTCAATATTTCTAAGGAAAGAAGGAAGGAAGGAAGGAAGGAGGGAGGGAGGGAGGAAAGAAGGAAGGAAGGAAGGAAGGAAGGAAGGAAGGAAGGAAGGAAGGAAGGAAGGAAGGAAGGAAGAATCCACAGTAGCTGCATTTAAACATGCCTGGGATAAACACAGATCCATCCAAAGATAAAATACAGGAAATAGTATAAGGGCAGACTAGATGGACCAGGAGGTCTTTTTCTGCCATCAATCTTCTATGTTTCAATATTTCTAAGGAAAGAAGGAAGGAAGGAAGGAAGGAGGGAGGGAGGGAGGAAAGAAGGAAGGAAGGAAGGAAGGAAGGAAGGAAGGAAGGAAGGAAGGAAGGAAGGAAGGAAGGAAGGAAGGAAGGAAGGAAGAATCCACAGTAGCTGCATTTAAACATGCCTGGGATAAACACAGATCCATCCAAAGATAAAATACAGGAAATAGTATAAGGGCAGACTAGATGGACCAGGAGGTCTTTTTCTGCCATCAATCTTCTATGTTTCAATATTTCTAAGGAAAGAAGGAAGGAAGGAAGGAAGGAGGGAGGGAGGGAGGAAAGAAGGAAGGAAGGAAGGAAGGAAGGAAGGAAGGAAGGAAGGAAGGAAGGAAGGAAGGAAGGAAGAATCCACAGTAGCTGCATTTAAACATGCCTGGGATAAACATAGATCCATCCTAAAATAAAATACAGAAAATAGTATAAGGGCAGACTAGATGGACCAGGAGGTCTTTTTCTGCCATCAATCTTCTATGTTTCAATATTTCTAAGGAAAGAAGGAAGGAAGGAAGGAGGGAGGGAGGAAAGAAGGAAGGAAGGAAGGAAGGAAGGAAGAATCCACAGTAGCTGCATTTAAACATGCCTGGGATAAACATAGATCCATCCAAAGATAAAATACAGGAAATAGTATAAGGGCAGACTAGATGGACCAGGAGGTCTTTTTCTGCAGTCAGTCTTCTATGTTTCTTTGTTTCTAATAGAAGAAAGGTGTAGGAGATATAGGAGAGCAATAGGACAGGGGACGGAAGGCACTCTAGTGCAGTTGTACTCCTAAATTTTCACTTCTCTTCTTTCTCTAATCTATTTTACTCGAGTATAACCTCTATGGCCTTCATGGTACATTGAACAAAATAAATAAATAAAATAAAGCCTTCCCTTCTCGGCCTTTCCCAGCGCTGCCAGCTCCACCCTCCCTTCCTCTCCAGGCAGGAAACGAAAGTGATCCGAAGGGAGAGTGGAACGAAAGCCTTTGCCTGAAGGGTTTTGTGTTGGACAGCCACTCGCCCGCCTGGCCATGGGTTCCCTCGGCCACGTCGTATCGTGGATGCTGGACACGTTCCACGGTAACCACCTGCAGCCCAGTGAGGAGTTTTTGAGCAAGGCACGCGGAGACATCGACCGCATCTGTGAGTTTCTCAAGCGGTACTGCTTCGAAGATGAGCCCTGGCGCCATACGAAAGTGCTGAAAGTGGTCAAGGTGAGCCGAGGATGGGCAGGCAGGGGGAGGGGAGAGAGAGACCCTGCCCAGGGAAAGGAGACGGTGTGGGGAAGGGCTTTCCTCCTCCTCCCCCCCCCCCTGCACCCCGCCAGCCACTAAGCAAGCTGCCCTTGGAATATTTCCTCCTTGAAATATTCTGTGGTCTGAATTGGACGGACACACACTAGGTGGATGTGGAGTGAAAGCAGGCATCGCCTTACCTTCCACCTCACCCCTACCCCACCTGAGAGGACGAGGCAGCGCAGGAGGGTCGCCTGGAAAAAAGGAAGGCTTTGCTTCCCTGCCAGTTCGGGCTGGAGAAGGGAAGAGGAGAGGAGAGAAGGGGAGGGGAGGGAAGAGGAGAGGAGGGGAGGAGAGGGAAGGGAAGAACAAAGAGAAGAGAGAAGAGCCCATCGAGTCCAGCATTCTGTGCCCCACGGTGGCCCCCCAATTGTCCATGGGGGTCTTGAGCAGAAAGAAAAAGCAAGACCCTCCCTTTCCCTTGACCCCCTACAAATGGGACCCAAGGGGATCCTGCCTGCCTCAACCAACATAGAGAAAGAGAGGGCAGGAAGGGAGGGAGGGAGGGAGGGAGGAAGGAAGAGCCAGAATGAATTGGGCCAAAGCCCATTGAGTCCAACATTCTGTGTCCCACAGTGTCCCACCAATTGTCCATGGGGATCTTGAGCAGAAAGAGAAGACCAAACCCTCCCTTTCCTTGGACCCCCAACAAATGGGACCCAAGGGAACCCTGCCTTCCTCAACCAACAGAGAGGCAGCACTTGGACACCCGTTTCAATCACCACCTATGATACACTTGGCCTCCATGAATATCTCTCATCCTGAGGCCAGGTGAGGGAGGACAGGGCAAAGCCAGCTGGTGATGGGGCAGGAGGCCACAGCAGGGGGCTGAAAGACCCTCATGCCGCTCCGTGGGTTGCCGACCCCTGCTCTATGTGAAACCCTCTCTTCTTCCTTTCCCAGGGAGGATCACTGGGGAAGGGCACCGCCATGAAAACCCCCACCGCTGACCTGGTGAAGCGGCAATTATCAGATGCCGACCTGGTGCTGTTCTTAAACGTCTTCCACAGTTACACAGACCAGAAAAAGGATCGAAAGAGGATCATTGATGAGATCGAGAGGCGTCTCGAGGAATGCAAGGAGAACATGTACTTGGAGCTGGAGTTTGAGAAGTCCAAGTGGCCCAACCCTCGGGTGCTCCAATTCAAATTACGTTCAAGAACATCTGTGGATTTCATTGACTTTGATATCCTGCCGGCCTACGATGCCCTCGGTGGGTGTTCTTCCTGAGATTTTTCCGATCGAATCTCCTGTCCACTCAGTGCGTGCGGTCTTACTCCTGAGCATCTGGCGGCAGCGAGGAGAGGTGGAAAGCCAAGGGTGCAGGGAGGAAAGCGGGCCTGCAATTGGCCCCTTTCTTTCCCGCCTTTAGGGAGAGGAAGTGTTGCTGCCCTACGGCAGAGCGTGAGAGAGAAAGAGAAATAAAGAGAGAGAGAAAAAAGGAGAGGAAGGAAGACAGAAAGAGAAAACTCGGCAAGGAATTGGGGACTTTCTCCTCCTCCTACCCCAGGGCGATGTTAAGAAAAATGGAGGACTTTTAAAAAGTCCGGCCCTCCAACAGTCTGAGGGACAGTGAATCGGCCCCCTGTGTAAATACAGTGTTCCCTCGCTTTTCGCGGGGGATGTGTTCCGAGACGGCCCGCGAAAGTCGAAATTCCGCGAAGTAGAGATGCGGAAGTAAATACACTATTTTTGGCTATGAACAGTATCACAAGCCTTCCCTGAACACTTTAAACCCCTAAATTGCAATTTCCCATTCCCTTAGCAACCTTTTAGATTATTACTCACCAGGTTTATTTATTAAAGTTTATTAAAAAAAAATATTTATTAAAGGCAGACGAAAGTTTGGGAATGACATATGACGTCAACGGGTGGGAAAAACCGTGGTATAGGGAAAAATCCGCAAAGTATTTTTTAATTAATATTTTTGAAAAACCGTGGTATAGGCTTTCCGCGAAGTTTGAACCCGCGAAAATCGAGGGAATACTGTAGTTTGGGGACCCCTGCTCTAGGCTCTCTCTCTTTTCCAGTGAAGAGCTACCAAATTTTTTACTACCACACTGTTGGGCGTGGCTTCTGCAGGACACCTTACATTTTATTTCAACATCTTTCAGTGCAAATTGGGTGCTCTGGGGTGGAGCTCCATTTTCGCTACCCCACTGTGTCCGTCCCCCCCATCTGGGCAGTAGCCCATCCCAGCTCTTGTCCCAGCAGCCTCTCCTAATATACAGAAAGGGTGTGGATAAATGTCCCATAGAGATATTCAATGCCTAGACCCCCTTCTAGAGAGATATTCATGCCTGGCTCATATCCTTCTGACTCACACATCTAACAGGGGATCCTCAAAGTCCACATCGTCCTCTGGCGCAGACAACACTGGGGAGCCTGGGCGGTGGGGCTATGAACTAACAATTGACAGGGCCACACTGTATGAATGGTATGTATGTATGGGATTATGACTGATTTATAATCAATGGGTTTCTTTTAATATGGGGGTTTTTTTTAGTTTTTTTATTATTTTCGACTTTTTATTGTTCTGTATCTCTTTCTATTTCTTTTCATATTATTACTGTGAGCTGCCTTGAGTCCTTTGGGATAATTATTATTATTATTTTTATTATTGTTTATTGGATTTGTATGCCGCCCCTCTCCGGAGACTCAGGGCGGCTAACAACAATAATAAGACAGCGTACAATAATAATCCAATACTAAAAACGATTAAATTAATTAATTAATTAAATACCCTAACTGGGGGAGGTTCTACAGTCTCTGGTGGTTCCCCAGGCTCCAATTCCCCTTCACTCTCACTTTCAGATGGCGGGCGATGCCAGTATTCCTCCGTTTCTTGGTGTTCGAAATCCGTGACCAGCTGAGTTTCGGAGGTGGGACCACTCACAACAGGTATACAATTTCAAAAGGGCTTTTGAGGCCTAGCTGAATTTTCTCTCGACAGGCCAATACAACGGCTCCAGGCCAGACCCTCAGATATACGTCGGTCTTATCGAGTGTGGTGGGAAAGGCGAGTTCTCTCCCTGCTTCACGGAGCTGCAAAGGGATTTCATAAAGCCCCGACCCACCAAGCTGAAGAACCTCATCCGCCTGGTGAAACACTGGTACAAAGAGGTCCGTTTAATTGAATTTGATATTTAGTTAGTTAGTTAGTTAGTTAGTTAGTTAGTTAGTTAGTTAGTTAGTTAGTTAGTCCAATGCACAATAATACACCATGAAGGTTGTAGAGGTTATACTCAAGTAAAATAGATTAGAGAAAGAATAGAAGTGAAAATTTAGGAGTAGAATATATCAATAAGAGAATAGAAGGATGTTATGAGAGGAGTATAAGAAGAATAGAATAGTAGAATAGTAGATCCGATACGAGTCTTCGGAGAGGGGCGGCACACAAATCCAAATAATAATAATAATAATAATAATAATAATAATAATAATAAAAAAATAATGATGATGATGATGATGATAATGATAATAATAATAATAGATAATAATTAGAGAAATTAGTGAAATATGAAGATCTAAAGATCGAGTTGCAACGACTCTGGCATAAGCCTGTGAAAGTGGTCCCAGTGGTCATTGTAACGCTGGGCGCAGTGTCAAAGGATTTCAACGGACATTTGAAAACCATCGGAATTGACCTAATCTCCACCTGTCAATTGCAAAAGGCCGCTTTACTGGGATCGGCACATATAATTCGCTGCTACATCACGCAGTCCTAGGTGCTTGGGAAACGCCCAACTGGTGATGAAATATGAAATCCAGCATAGTGATCTCGTTTGTTGTGTTGTATTGAAATAATAATAATAATAACAACAACAACAACAACAACAATAATAATAATAATAATATGAGATATAGGAGAGACAATAGGACAGGGGACGGGAGGCACGCTAGCGCACTTATGCATGGCCCTTACTTGTACAATAGTACCTCTACCTAAGAACTTAATTCATTCCATGACCAGGTTCTTAAGTAGAAAAGTTTGTAAGTAGAAGTAACTTTTCTCATAGGAATCAATGCAAAAGCAAATAATGCCTGCAAACTCATTAGGAAAGAAATAAAAGCTCGGAATTTGGGTGGGAGGAGGAGGAAGAAGAAGAAGAGGAGGAGGACAGTCGCTGCCGAAGGAAGAAGGGGAGGGGAATCAAAAAAATCCAAAACTTTAAGGCTTAAAAAAATAAAAGAGGGACTCTGAGACGGTGAGGAGGAGTACGTGCCTCCCATACACTGCACCAGAGAGAGAAACCCAGGGGGAATGGCAGGAAACTGGCCGGGCCTTCGTGGTGTTCTCAAATTTCCTGGGGAATTTTTCCAGGCTTGGGTTCTTAAGTAGAAAATGGTTCTTGAGAAGAGGCAAAAAAAATAATAATCTTGAACACCCAGTTCTTCTCTAGAAAAGTTCTTAAGTAGAGGTACTACTGTATTTTTGTGCCACCCAGGTGCAAGAAAAGTCGTTCCCGGCAAAGTATGCCCTTGAGCTACTCACTGTCTACGCCTGGGAGCAAGGAAGTGGACAATACCAGTTCAACATGGCAGAGGGTTTCCGGACAGTGCTCTGGCTCATTGAGAAACATAAGGAGCTTCGCATCTATTGGACAAAATACTATGGTATTGAAAATGAGACCATCAAGCAGTATTTACAGGCCCAACTTGGGAAAAACAGGTCAGTCTCCCACCTTGGATACTAAGGCAGTTTTTTCCTTTCAAAAATCAGTAATGACATTTGTCCCTAGTGGAGAAACTTTAAAATTGGAGTAAAATGTAGACACCGTTTGCGCTGTTGCTAATAATAATAATAATAACAACAACAACAACAAATTATTATTATTATTAGTAGTAGTAGTAGTAGTATTTATTAGACTTGTATATAACAACAACAACAACAACAACGAGTTGGAAGGGACCTTGGAGGTCTTCTAGTCCAACCCCCTTTTTGGCAAGAAACCCTACACTTCCTTCCTTCCTTCCTCCCTCCCTCCCTCCCTCCCTCCCTCCCTCCCTCCCTCCCTCCCTCCCTCCCTCCCTTCCTTCAAAACATTGAAACATAGAAGATTGATGGCAGAAAAAGACCTCCGGGTCCCTTTAGTCTGCCCCTATACTATTTCCTGTATTTTATCTTAGGATGGATCGAAGTTTATCCCAGGCACATTTAAATTAAATTACTGTAGATTGACCAACCACGTCTGCTGGAAGTTTGTCCCAAGCATCTACTACTCTTTCAGTCAAATAATATTTTCTCACGTTGCTTCTGATCTTTCCCCCAACTAACTTCAGATTGTTCTTGAGTTCCCTTGCGTATTGAAAACACTTCCCTCCTGAACCTTATTGAACCCTTTTATATATTTCAATGTTTCGATCGTGTCCCCCCTTTTCCTTCTGTCCTCCAGGCTAGACAGACGGAGTTCACGAAGTCTTTCCTGATAAGTTTCATGCTTAAGACCTCCCACCATTCTTGTAGCCTGTCTTTGGACCCGTTCCATTTGATCCATCTCTTTTTTGTGGGTGAGGTCTCCAGAACTGAACACAGTATTATTCCAAATGGGGTCTCACCAGCGCTCTATACAGCGGGATCACCATCTCCCTCTTCCTGCTTGTTATACCTCTAGCTATGCAGCCAAGCATCCTACTCGCTTTCTCTACCATCTGACTGCACTGTTCACCCATTTGGAGACTGTCAGAAATCACTAACCCTACACCCAACTTCTTGTGTGCCATATCGGAGGGCACACCAGATGTTGCCCTATCAACATTTCTTGAGTGGGTCCTGGAGCGATCAGCCCCCCAAATTAAACCTGATTTCATTCGATTGATCTTTAACCTGCCTCTCCTCCAGGGAAGAAATGCTTCCACTTCCTTCATGTTAAAACTCTGAATCACAGACGGTGGGAAACTGAACTCTGCGCTTATTTTATTTTTTATTTTATTTTATTCATTTGTCCAATACACAAATACATAGGAAGAAAAATAGACATGTAGTAATATTTGTATTTAAGGGTAAAAGTGAACTTAGAGGAGAGGATATATGAAAGAAAGAAAATATATATGATAAGTGAGAGAAAGGAAAGACAATTGGACAGGGGACGAAAGGCACACCAGTGCACTTATGTACGCCCCTTACTGGCCTCTTAGGAACCTGGAGAGGTCAATCGTGGAGAGTCTAAGGGAGAAGTGTTGGGGGTTAGGGGTGGACATAATTGAGTCCGGCAATGAGTTCCACGCTTCGATAACTCGATTGTTGAAATCATATTTTTTACAGTCAAGTTTGGAGCGCTTCGTATTAAGTTTGAATCTGTTGCGTGCTCTTGTGTCGTTGTGGTTGAAGCTGAAGTAGTCATTGACCGGTAGGACGTTGCAGCATATGATCTTGTGGGCAGTACTCAAATCGTGTTTTAGGCGCCGTAGTTCCAGGCTTTCTAGGCCCAGGATTGTTAGTCTATTTTCGTAGGATATTCTGTTTCGAGTGGAGGAGTGAAGGGCTCTTCTGGTGAAATATCTTTGGACATTTTAAGGGGCGTACATAAGTGCACTGGTGTGCCTTTCGTCCCCTGTCCAATTGTCTTTCCTTTCTTTCACCCATCTTATATATTCTCTTTCTGTCATATATCCTCTAAGTTCACTTTCACCCTCTTTTATATTATCACGTGTCTATTTTTCTTTCTATGTATTTGTGTATTGGACAAATGAATAAATTAAAAAAAAAATTAATAATAAATAAATTTTCAAGGGTGTTGATGTCTGAGATGTGATATGGGTTCCAGGCAGATGAGCAGTAGTCTAGGATGGGTCTGGCAAAAGTTTTGTAGGCTTAGGATTCTAACTTTCTTTATTGGACTTCAGGCCCGTGATCCTCGATCCAGCAGATCCAACCAACAACCTCGGAGAGGCAAAAGGCTGGGATCGGATGGCAGAAAAGGCGAAATCTTATGCTGAGATGATCTGCTGTCGGAAACCAAATGGCTCTCCGGTGGAACCCTGGAATGTGCCGGTGAGGGGAAAAAAGAACGGCAAAATTTGCATTTTTGCTGGTTTTCTCTGGGATAAGAAGCTTTGGTTGTGCAGTGTCAAACAGACATCTCGTGACCCAACTAGCTAACATCACCAGTGCTAAAAGGGAGTGGGGTTCGCAGAGGGGGGGAGGAGGAGGAGGAAGAGGAGGAGGAAGACTGTAGAGCCCTTGATACTCCCTGGGCTCGCTCATTTTCTTGTCTTTTTTTTTTTTGGCAAATTTTTTTTTTTCCTCTCCATAAAAATTATAACAACCACATCAAATTGTTTTACAATAAATCAACTTGAAAAAGTTATGAAATACTGTACAATGCTACCACCTTCACTTTTGACATCTGAATAAAAACAGCTGCCCAATTTTTTAATGCTATTAGCTAAAACCCCATTTAAGCTGTTCCGAATTCTAGTATCTCACATTGAATAGGCTAAAATGTTTCAAATCTCTCCCCATCGCTTCCATATCAATTTTCATATATAATCAATACCCTTTACAAATACCCTACTAAGTCTATGGAGAGGGGCGGCATACAAACCTAATAAACAAATAAATGAGCTCACATTAGAGAACCATCTTTCAGCTGTGGCCAGGGGGGCGTTTGCCCAGGTTCGCCTGGTGCGCCAGTTGCGGCCCTATTTGGACCGGGACTCACTGCTCACAGTCACTCATGCCCTCATCACCTCAAGGCTCGACTACTGTAACGCTCTCTACATGGGGCTACCTTTGAAAAGTGTTCGGAAACTCCAGATCGTGCAGAATGCAGCTGTGAGAGCAATCATGGGCTTCTCTAAGTATGCCCATGTTACACCAACACTCCGCAGTCTGCACTGGTTGCTGATCAGTTTCCGGTCACAATTCAAAGTGTTAGTTATGACCTATAAAGCCCTTCATGGCATCGGACCAGGTTATCTCCGGGACCGCCTTCTGCCGCACGAATCCCAGCGACCGATTAGGTTCCACAGAGTCGGCCTCCTCCGGGTCCTTTCGACTAAACAATGTCGTTTGGCGGGACCCAGGGGAAGAGCCTTCTCTGTGGCGGCCCCGACCCTCTGGAACCAGCTCCCCCCTGAGATTAGAACTGCCGCCACCCTCCTTGCCTTTCGTAAATTCCTTAAAACCCACCTCTGCCGTCAGGCATGTGGGAATTGAGATATCTCCCCCGGGCCTATATTGTTTATGTATGGTACCGTATGTTGTGTGCATGTTTTTTAAATTATGGGTTTTTAGTTTTAATTATTAGATTTGTATTGTACATTGTTTTTCTATTACTGCTGTGAGCCGACCCGAGTCTACGGAGAGGGGCGGCATACAAATTTAATAAATAAATAAATAAAATAAATAAACATCATCAGAAGAGATTGAGGTTTGTGGAGAGAAGGAGAAGGAAAGGAAAAGAGGAGGAGGAGGATGAACATAATGATTACTATGGTTCGCCTAGTGCACCAGTTGCGGCCCTATTTGGACCGGGAGTCACTGCTCACAGTCACTCATGCCCTCATCACCTCGAGGTTCGATTACTGCAACGCTCTCTACATGGGGCTACCTTTGAAGAGTGTTCGGAAACTTCAGATCGTGCATAACGCAGCCATGAGAGCCATCGTGGGGCTTCCCAGATTTGCCCACGTATCTACAACACTCCGTGGCCTGCATTGGCTGCCGATCAGTTTCCGGTCACAATTCAAAGTGTTGGTCATGACCTTTAAAGCCTTACATGGCAATGGACCAGATTACCTCCAGAACCGCCTGCTACCACCACGAATCCCAGCGACTGATAAGGTCCCACAGAGTTTGCCTTCTCCGGGTCCCATCGACTAAACAATGTCGTTTGGCGGGCCCCAGGTGAAGAGCCTTCTCTGTGGCGGCCCCGGCCCTCTGGAACCAACTCCTCCCAGAGATTAGAACTGTCCCCACCCTCCCTGTCTTTCGTAAACTACTCAAGACTCATTTATACCGCCAGGCATGGGGGAGTTGAGATAGCTTTTCCCCCTAGGCCATTACAAGTTATGCATGGTATGTTTGTGTGTATGTTCGGTTTTATAATAGGGGTTTTTAGTTGTTTTTTATTATTGGATTGTACATGTTGTGTTTATTATTGTTGTTAGCCGCCCCGAGTCTACGGAGAGGGGCGGCATACAAATCCAATAAATTATTATTATTATTACTATTATTACTATTATTACTATTATTATTATTATTATTATTACTATTATTATTATTATTATTATTATTATTATTATTATTACTACTACTACTACTACTCTATGCTTGGCTGTTTTCTAGCAAACCTTTCACAGCCCAATCTAGGTAACATCATCAGTCGCCCGCACCTGGCCGCAGCAAATTATTTATTGATTTGTTTATTTATTCCATTCTTTTAATACCGCCCTTCTCCTTAGGCTCAGGGCGGCCTACAACATGTTAGCAAGAGCACTTTTGAACAGAGCCAGCCCATTACCCACCCCCCTTCCAAGTTGCATTTTTGTGTGTGTCAGTGCCATTTTTTTGTGTCTTTTCCAGGTGGCCATGCAGGTGCCTTGGGGGGAAGGAAGATGCATTCTATTATGAAGAGCCCCCGCGCGGATCTCAAATGCTGGAGGGGAAACAGCAAAGCATTTTGCCTTTTAACCCCTACATCAAGAGCTGCCAATATATGGGAAAATCAAGAATTATATATCAGTCTGTAAAATTAAGCTTTAAAACTTTGCTGGAGGAATTCAATTCAAGACATTTTATGCCCGGATCCCACTTATGGTGGGATCCGGGAATAAAATGATACAACAGTGATCGGACTCATTCGAGACAACGATGAATCCGCATACAGACGGGAAGTTGAACAACTCTTCCTTGTGGCGTGACCAGAACAATCTAGAACTGAGCACACTCAAAACCGTAGAAATGGTGGTAGACTTTAAGAGAAACCCTTCCACCTCTCACAATACTAGACAACACAGTATCAACAGTAGAGACCTTCAAATTTCTAGGTTCTATCCTATCTCAAGACCTAAAATGGTCACCTAACATCAAAAACATCGTCAAAAAAGCACAACAAAGAATGTTCTTTCTGCGCCAGCTCAGGAAGCTCAAACTGCCCAAGGAGCTGCTGGTCCAGTTCTACAGAGGAATCGTTGAGTCTGTCAACGGCACCTCTATAACTGTCTGGTTCGGTTCTGCAGCCCAACAGGACCGACACAGACTTCAGAGGAGAATCAGAACTGCAGAAAAAACTATTGCTACCAAGCTGCCTTTCCTTTGTGGCCCTGCATACTGCACAAGTCAAAAAGAGGGCAGGGAAAATATTTACTGACCCCTCACATCCTGGACACAAATTGTTTCAACTCCTACCCTCAAAGCGTCGCTACAGAGCCCTGCACACCAAGACAACTAGACACAAGAACAGTTTTTTCCCGAACGCCATCACTCTGCTAAACAAATAATTCCCTCAACACTGTCAGACTTTCTACTAAATCTGCACTTCTATTCTACTAGTTTTTCTCATCATTCCTATCACCCATTTCCTCCCATGTTGACTGTATGACTGTAACCTGTTGCTTATATCCTAAGATTTTTATTAATATTGCTTCTTCATTGCTTATTTGACCCCTATGACAATCATTAAGTGTCGTACCACATGATTCTTGACAAATGTATACTTTATTTTATCTACGCTGAGAGCATATGCACCAAGACAAATTCCTTGTGTGTCCAATCACACTTGGCCAATAAAAATTCTATTCTATTCTGTTCTAAAACCCAACTCAGGTTTGCATTGGTCGACTCCCGATTGTAGTAACGGTTACTTGTGTATTTCACATATTCCTCTCCTGAAATTGCAGGAGAAGGGGCTGACTTTAGGGAAACCTAGGATGCTGTTATTATATCTCAGGAAAATTTTTGCTGAAAGTCCAGAAAATTAAAAGTCCTTCCTTTTCCCCTTGGCTCACGTGCGCGACGTTTTCATCAAAACGCCCGAGTGTTGTTATTTATTTACTTATTCATTTGTCCAATACACAAATACATAGGAAGAAAAATAGACATGTAGTAATATATATAGGGGTAAAGTGAACTTAGAGGAGAGGATATATGAAAGGAAGAAAATATATATGATAGGTGAGAGAAAGCAAAGACAATTGGACAGGGGACGAAAGGCACATCAGTGCACTTATGTACGCCCCTTACTGGCCTCTTAGGAACCTGGAGAGGTCAATCGTGGAGAGTCTAAGGGAGAAATGTTGGGGGTTAGGGGTTGACACAATTGAGTCCGGTAATGAGTTCCACGCTTCGATAACTCGATTGTTGAAATCATATTTTTTACAGTCAAGTTTGGAGCGGTTCGTATTAAGTTTGAATCTGTTGCGTGCTCTTGTGTTGTTGCGGTTGAAGCTGAAGTAGTCATTGACCGGTAGGACGTTGCAGCATAGAAACATAGAAACATAGAAGTCTGACGGCAGAAAAAGACCTCATGGTTCATCTAGTCTGCCCTTATACTATTTCCTGTATTCTATCTTACAATGGATCTATGTTTATCCCAGGCATGTTTAAATTCGGTTACTGTGGATTTACCAACCACGTCTGCTGGAAGTTTGTTCCAAGGATCTACTACTCTTTCAGTAAAATAATATTTTCTCACGTTGCTATTGATCTTTCCCCCAACTAACTTCAGATTGTGTCCCCTTGTTCTTGTGTTCACTTTCCTATTAAAAACACTTCCCCCCTGAACCCTATTTAACCCTTTAACATATTTAAATGTTTCGATCATGTCCCCCCTTTTCCTTCTGTCTTCCAGACTATACAGATTGAGTTCATGAAGTCTTTCCTGATACGTTTTATACTTAAGACCTTCCACCATTCTTGTAGCCCGTCTTTGGACCCCTTCAATTTTGTCAATATCTTTTTGTAGGTGAGGTCTCCAGAACTGGACACAGTATTATTCCAAATGTGGTCTCACCAGCGCTCTATATAAGGGGATCACAATCTCCCTCTTCCTGCTTGTTATACCTCTAGCTATGCAGCCAAGCATCCTACTTGCTTTTCCTACCGTCCGACCACACTGCTCACCCATTTTGAGACTGTCAGAAATCACTACCCCTAAATCCTTCTCTTCTGAAGTTTTTGCTAACACAGAACTGCCAATGCAATACTCAGATTGAGGATTCCTTTTTCCCCAAGTGCATTATTTTACATTTGGAAACATTAAACTGCAGTTTCCATTGCTTTGACCATTTATCTAGAAAAGCTAAATCATTTACCATATTACAGACCCCTCCAGGAATATCAACCCTATTGCACACTTTAGAGTCATCGGCAAATAGGCAAAACTTCCCTACCAGACCTTCCCCTATGTCACTCACATATGATCATTGTGGGCAATACTCAAATCGTGTTTTAGGCGATTTTATGGAAGATGGTTAGAAACCCACAACAATTGCCAAACGTGTTTTGTGTATCCCTTGCCGTACAATTCCCTAGCTGGGTTTGCAAATGACTAAACTCCTAGTTTTTATTTATACCCCGCCCCGAGTCCTCAGAGAGGGGCAGGATATAAATACAATAAATACAATAAATAACAACAACAAAACAACAACAATAGACTTTTTTGAGTCAAAAAGAGGGCAGAAAAAATATTGACGGACCCCTCGCGTCCTGGACACAAACTGTTTCAACTCCAACCCTCAAAACGTCGCTACAGAGCACTGCACACCAAGACAACTAGACACAAGAACGCCATCACTCTGCTAAACAAATAATTCCCTCAACACTGTCAAACTATTCACTAAGTCTGCACTATTATTGCTAGTTTTTTCTCATCATTCCCATCACCCATCTCCTCCCACTTAGGACTGTATGACTATACACTTGTTGCTTGTATCCTTAAGATTTATATTAATATTGATTGTTTCCTGATTGCTTATTTGACCGCTATGACAATCATTAAATGTTGTACTTCATGATTCTTGACAAATGTCTCTTTTCTTTTATGTACACTGAGAGCATCTGCACCAAAGACAAATTCCTGGTGTGTCCAATTGCAGTTGGCCCATAAAGAATTCTATTCTATTCTACTTTACTCTACTGTATATTATTCTATTCTATTCTACTGTACTGTATATTATTCTATTCTATTCTACTCTACTGTATATTATTCTATTCTATTCTACTGTATATTATTCTATTCTATTCTACTCTACTGTATATTATTCTATTCTATTCTACTGTATATTATTCTATTCTATTCTACTCTACTGTATATTATTCTATTCTATTCTACTCTACTCTATTGTATGTTATTCTATTCTATTCTACTCTACTGTATATTATTCTATTATATTATATTCTACTCTACTGTATATTATTCTATTCTATTCTACTCTACTCTACTGTATATTATTCTATATTCTATTCTATTCTACTCTATATTATTCTATTCTAATTCTATTCTATTCTACTCTATATTATTCTATTCTATTATCTGTATTTGTATTTATTAGATTTGTATTTATTAGATTTCTATTATCTGTATTTGTATTTATTAGATTTGTATTAGATTTGTCCTCTCCGAAGACTCAGGATGGCTAACAACAATAAAAAAGACAATGTGAACAAATCTAATATTAAAAATAATCTAAAAAACCCCAATTTAAAGAACCACTCATACATACAAGGATACCATGTATACATTCTATAAGCCTAGGGGGAAGGGAAAAATTTCAATTCTCCCATGCCTGACGACAGAGGTGGGTTTTAAGGAGCTTGCGAAAGGCAAGGAGGGTGGGGGCAACTCTGATATCTGGGGGGAGCTGGTTCCAGAGGGTCGGGGCCGCCACAGAGAAGGCTCTTCTCCTGGGTCCCGCCAAACGACATTGTTTAGTTGACGGGACCCAGAGAAGGCCAACTCTGTGGGACCTAACCGGTTGCTGGGATTCGTGCGGCAGAAGGCGGTCCAGGATATATTCTGGTCCGATGCCTCTCTGGGGACTCGAGGCTCGGTTACAGTTTTGGAGGCTCGGGTTTGTAAGTGGAAAATGGTTCTTGAGAAGAGTAAAAAAAAATCTTGAACACCCGGTTCTGATCTAGAAAAGTTCGTAAGTAGAGGCGTTCGTAGGTAGAGGCACCACTATACTCTGTTTGACGTTCGGTATTCTGACATTGATTAGCCCAGTGTGGAATGCTGACAGAGACATTCTCAGTGTGTTTTGAATACCACAATATGTGATGCAACTTGGTGTGGGCGTTGTTTGTTCAGGCTCTTATGAGTCATGGTCTGGTTTCCGGACTACAGTATTTGATTGACTGGCTCTGGTTACTGAGACAAAGTCCTTGCCTTTAAGTGCTTTCTATTTGATACTATAAACAAACCACATCTACGCCCATTCGCAACACATTTTTTAAAAATGGCATTTAAAGACCTGCGTTTTGACAGAGGAATTCAAAACGCCCTGATGATATCTCCTTGAATGGTGACAAAAGGTTTGCAACGGAATTGCCAAGCTGGGAGCTCAGACCCACAGCCTAACACAGAGGTCTCCAAACTTGACAACTTTAAGACTTGTGGACTTCAACTTCCAGAATGGCTGGAGAATTCTGGGAGTTGAAGTCCACAAGTCTTAAAGTTCCCAAGTTTGGAGACCCCTGGCTAACACTTAAGCTAGGCAAAATCACATCAGATGCCTGTACTATTGGCACACACACACACATACACACCAAGGTTGTGTACTATCACCACTTCTCTTTTTTCTACACACCAATGACTGCATCTCAGATGATCCACCTGTTAAACTGCTGAAGTTTGCAGATGACACAACAGTGTCATTCGAGACAACAATGAAACCCCATACAGACAGGAGGTTGAACAATATTCTCGTAGCGTGACTGGAACAATCTGGAACTTAACACGCTCAAAACCGTGGAAATGGTGGTAGAGTTTAGGGGAAACCCTTCCATACTTCCACATCTTACAATATGTTGTGGTTAGCTCTGGCCCAGCTCCTGCCCCAAGGACTGTGGATGTGGGGGAGACATCCACATGCTGCAGGCCTGTTTTGCCCCCGGTGGAATCTGATGATGAAGGCTCCTCTGACCAAGAAGACATGAGTGACAGGGAGGAGGAGAGTGGGGCAGACAGCTCAGAAGGAGATCAATTATCTCTCTCCTCCTTGGATTCAGAACAAGAGTTCATGATACAGCCACGCATGCGGAGAGCGATGCATAGGCAGCAACAACTGAGAGATTATTATCAAAGAAAATGAGGCCACCTGTGGTTGGGTGGGGCTGTGGTCATTAGTGAGGCTGCTATAAAGAGCAGCCTGTGGGTTTGGCCATTGTGGAGGATTATCTGATCGTTGTGTTTCGTGACTGCTTTACTGACTTTGACCTTTGTGTGCTGATTTTTCCCCGCTTTGAAACTAAACCAGGGCAAAGTGTGTTTCACTTTGTGAAAGAAGAAGGACTGTGAATTGCCTCACAGCTGCAAGCTAAGTATCACAGAACTGATAAGGGACTTGTACCAATTACCAGGTTGTTTGGAGACCAGTGCTCTTGGCTATACCAAAAGAGGTCTTGGTTTAATTAAGTGAATTTTCATTATAAAGAACATTGTTTTGAATTTTCAAACGTGTGTGTGTCTGAAATTTGTACCTGTGAATTTTTGGGAGGATTCTACCAGAGAGCCCGACAGAACACAATACAGTATCAACAGTAGAGACTTTCAAATTTCTAGGTTCGACCAGATCTAAAATGGACAGATCAAAAATGTCATCAAAAAAGCACAACAAAGAATGTTCTTTCTGCGCCGACTCAGGAAGCTCAAACTGCCCCAGGAGCTGCTGATCCAGTTCTACAGAGGAATCATTGAGTCTGTCATCTGCACCTCTATAGCTGTCTGGTTCGGTTCGGCAACCCAACAAGACCGACACGGACTTCAGAGGAGAATCAGAACTGCAGAAAAAAACAATGGCTGCCAACCTGCCTTCCACTGAGGACCGAGTCAAAAAGAGGGCAGTGAAAATATTGACTGACCCCTCGCATCCTGGACACAAACTGTTTCAACTCCTAACCTTAAATGTTGCTACAGAGCCCTGCACATCAAGACAACTAGACACAAGAACAGTTTCCCCCCCAAACGCCATCACTCTGCTAAACAAATAATTCCCTCACCACTGTCAATCTATTCACTAAGGCTACATTATTATTACTACTGTATTAGTCTTCTCATTGTTCCCATCACCCATCTCCTCCCACTTATGACTATAACTTGTTGCTTGTATCCTTAAGATTTATATTAATATTTATTGTTTCCAGATTAATTAATTGTAGCTTATGACAATCATTAAGTGTTGTACGTCACGATTCTTGACAAATATATATTTTCTTTTTATGTACACTGGGAGCATCTGCGCCAAAGACAAATTCCTTATGTGTCCAATCACATTGGCCAATACAGAATTCTATTCTGTTCTGTTCTATTCTTTCTCATTCTATTCTATCAAGAGGCTAGAACATATGAAGAATGATTGCGAGAACTGGGCATGGCAGGTTTAATGAAAAGAAGGACCAGGGGAGATAGGATAGCAGTCTTTCAACATCTCAGGGGTTGCCACAAAGAAGAGGGAATCAAATTCTCAAAGCACCTGAGAGTAGAACAAGAAGCAATGGGTGGAAACTAAACAAGGAGAGAAGCAACTTAGGAATTTCCTGAGAGTCAGAACGGTTGATCAGTGGAACAGCTTGCCACCAGAAGTTGTGAATGCTCCAACAGTGGAAGTTTTTAAGAAGATGTTGGATAACCCTCTGTCTGAAGTAGCATAGGGTTTCCTGCCTAAGCAGGGGGTTGGACTAGAAGACCTCCAAGACCCCTTCCAACTGTATTATTGTCATTACTGATTTATATTAATATTGTTTCCAGATTGCTTATTTGTACCTTATGACAATCATGAAGTGTTGCACCTAATGGTTCTTGACAAATGTATCTTTTCTTTTTATGTACACAGAGCATCTGCACCAAAGACAAATTCCTTGTGTGTCCAATCACACTTGGCCAATGAAAGAATTCTATTCTATTCATAAATTTCTAATTTAGCAACTTTTTGGGGAGGGGGGCGAAATTGGAATCAGTCCCTGAGTCCCTTTTAAAACTGACGTCACTCCAAACTATCTATCTATCTATCTATCTATCTATCTATCTATCTATCTATCTATCTATCTATCTATCATCTATCTACCTACCTACCTCTCTCTATCTACCTCTCTACCTCTCTCTGTGTCTGTCTGTCTATCTATCTACCTACCTCTCTCTCTATCTACAGAATCTATCTATCTATCTGTCTATCTATCTGTCTGTCTATCTGTCTGTCTATCTGTCTGTCTGTCTATCTATCTATCTATCTATCTATCTATCTATCTATCTATCATCTATCTACCTACCTCTCTCTATTTACCTCTCTCTCTGTCTGTCTATCTATCTATCTATCTATCTATCATCTATCTACCTACCTCTCTCTATTTACCTCTCTCTCTCTGTCTGTCTATCTATCTATCTATCTATCTATCTATCTATCTATCTATCTATCTATCTATCTACAGAATCTATCTATCTATCTACCTACCTACCTCTCTCTCTATCTACAGAATCTATCTATCTATCTATCTATCTATCTACCTCTCTCTCTATATATATATATCTGTCTATCTGTCTATCTATCTATCTATCTATCTATCTATCTATCTATCTATCTATCTATCTATCTATCTATCTATCTATCTATCTATCTACAGAATCTATCTATCTATCTACCTACCACTCTCTCTCTCTATTTTTCTATCTATCTATCTATCTATCTACCTACCTACCTACCTACCACTCTCTCTCTATCTCTGTCTGTCTGTCTGTCTGTCTGTCTATCTATCTATCTATCTATCTAGTCCAAGACACAATGAGGGTTTTAGTGGCTATATGTCTCCATCATCCTGGGCCAGCCAAGGGCGGCCCTTCCGAGAAACCCAGTTTGTATCCTGATGACCTAAAGTCGTCGGGCATCCCCTATCCCCCCCCTCCGCCCCAAACCCGGGAAAAAGAAACCTTTCCCCGCTCGCCTTTTCGCCCAGCCCCGTCTCCCCATCTCCCCGTTTCGCTTTCGCTTTTCCCCTTTCCTTTTCCAGTTTCGTTTCCTCCGCCGCGCCGCCGAGTTTTCTTTTCCGAAGAAGTCCCACCTCCGCCGGGAGGAGTCCAAATCCGGCCGGACTGTATAAAAAGGAGGCGGTCGGAGCCAGTGGCTTTGTGGGTTTCGTTGTGTATTTGCCGACAGAACGATCTCCAAACGCCGAAGATGGTAAGGAGCGAGGGGGGGGGGGGAAAGCGCTGCGCGGCCGTGGGAATTTGCAAGTTTTGCGCGCCTCTGCGGCCGGGGGGTTTATTTTATTTTCATTTATTGTATTTAATGTGTATAGGAGAGTAGCAGCTTGTATCAACCTAAGTAAAAAGAGGACTGTAGGATAGGGATGCTAGGCGTAGTAGCGCGCCCCTTACGCTTAGAAATTTGGAGAGGTCGAATCTGCGGCCGGGGTGGTGGTGGTGGGTTATTTTATTTTCCATTTATTGTATTTAATAAATACAACGTGTGTTGGAGAGTAGCAGCTTGTATCAACGTAAATAAAAAGAGGGCTGTAGGGCAGGGATGCTAGGCGTAGTAGCGCGCCCCTTACTCTTGAGGTCGACTTTGCGCGCCTCTGGGGCCGGGGGCAGGTTTTTTATTTTCATTTATTGCATTTAACTTATCAATACTTTATTGTATTTAACTTATCAAACGTATATGGGAGAGTAGCAGGCTTGTATCGAGATCAAAGAGGACTGTAGGACAGGCGTAGTAGTGCGTTTACGCACGCCCCTTACTCTTACCCGCTATTCCCCGGGGGGTTTCTCCAAGCGGGGTCCTGAAGCCCCCACCCCACGGGTCATTCTGGGGAGGGTGGGCGGCTGGGGTTGGGTTGGGGCCCAATCCACCGCCCGATTTAAGCGATCCTCTAAATTGCGCTCTGACTCTCCAAGATGCCTAATCCAGGACGCTGCGCTTTTCTCTCCCCCCCCTTAAATCCCCCCCCCCCCCAGGAATTGAATCTCAACGTGAAGCTGCTGACCGGCCAGGTCCACTCCGTGCTCTGCTCCCCCAACGGAACCGTCTGGGACTTCAAAACCCAACTGGGCCGGCAGAGCGGGGTGGCCCCCTACCAGCAGAAGTTGGCTTCCACCAACGGCGCCCATCTGGACCTCCAGGATGGCACCCCGCTGGCCAACTACGGGCTCCGGACCGGCGACACCCTCCTGCTGATGATCAAGGATGAGGAGTCCATCCCGATCCTGCTGAAGAACTCCAATCGCGGGACCAACACTTACCACGTCCTGCCTTCCGCGACGGTGCGGCAGTTCCGAGCTCAGATCCGAGCGCGCGAGGCCGTCCAGGACGACCAGTTCTGGCTGGTTTACGGGAGCCAGACCTTGGAGGATGTGCGCACGATCGCCGACTACAACATCTGCCCCGGCGGCACCGTTACTCTGAATTTACGCCTGCGGGGCGGGGCGCCCCTGTGAGCCGGAGTCCCTGCGGAGCCTGCAAATCCGAATTAATAAATGAACCTGCTGGATGATCTTAAGGATTGTTTGCCTTTTCTTCATCTCTCGCTCTCTCCATATATAAAATGGTATCTTATGTTTGCCACGAACAAAAGACATCGAATTTTCTCATCCTTGTCCCCATCCCAACCCTCCCGATTTTTCTCTTTCCTTTCTTCTTTCTTTCTCTTTCCTTCCTTTCTCCCTTTCTTTCCTTCTTTCTCTTTCCTTCCTCCCTCCCTTTCTTTCCTTCTTTCTCTTTCCTTCCTCCCTCCCTTCTTTGTTTCTTTCTTTCTCTTTCCTTCCTTTTTCCCTTTCTTTCCTTCTTTCTCTTTCCTCCCTCACTCGTTTCTTTTTTTCTCTTTCCTTCCTTTCTCCCTTTCTTTCCTTCTTTCTTTTTCCTTCCTCCCTCCCTTCTTTGTTTCTTTCTCTTTCCTTCCTTTTTCCCTTTCCTTCTTTCTCCTCCCTCCCTCCCTTTTCTTCCTTCCTTCTTTCGGTACCCTTTCCTCATACCTTAATCCGCCGTCGGTTGTAGAAGAGGACTGTTTGTTACGTAGTTCGTCTCCTTCCTCTACGTTTTTATCTCGGTCCCAGCTGTGAAATAAAGAGTTTGCCATATTAAAACAAATATGTTTTCTCAGTGAAGGTGTCGCTTTCGTTTTTCCCCCCTGTTTGGACTCTGTGTTTTACCTAATTTCAGGATTGGACCTCATTTCCTCTGGAGTTCCCCCCCTGCGAAGTGACACGGTGGGGTGGGGGGGGTGATGTGGCAGTGTTTGAGGGTCTGCTACAAAAGAGGAAGTGGAGGGGTCAACTTATTTTCCTTTCCCCCAAAATTATTATTTATTATATTATTCTAGTTGGAAGGGACCTTGAAGGTCTTCTAGTCCAACCCCCTTTTTAGGCAAGAAACCCTACAGCACTTCAGACATGGTTGCCCAGGTTCTTAAAAACTTCCAGTGTTGGAGCATTTACAACTTCTGGTGGCAAGCAGTTCCACAGATTAATTGTTCTAATTGTCAGGAAATTTCTCCTTGGTTCTAAGTTGCTTCGTCTTTCTTTCTTTCTTTCTTTCTTTCTTTCTAGCTAGCTAGCATCTAGATATACATCTCTGTTTCTATCTATATCCATCCATCTATCACCATCTATAGCTATCTATCTTGGCTACCTATTGCATTTATATGCCGCCCAATTCCAACATGGAATTAATACATATTTCAATGCATATACCTTGAACAATTTATTTATTTATTTTATTTATTAGATTTGTATGCCGCCCCTCTCCGTAGACTCGGGGCGGCTCACAACAATAACAAGAACAATGTAAAAAACAAATCTAATAATTTAATAGGCCCGGGGGAGATGTGTCAGTTCCCCCATGCCTGACGACAGAGATGGGTCTTAAGAACTTTACTAAAGGCAAGGAGGGTGGGGGCAACTCTGATATCTGGGGGGAGTTGGTTCCAAAGGGTCGGGGCCGCCACAGAGAAGGCTCTTCCCCTGGGTCCCGCCAAACGACATTGTTTAATTGACGGGACCCGGAGAAGGCCCACTCTGTGGGACCTAACTGGTCGCTGGGATTCATGCGGCAGAAGGCGGTCCCGGAGATAATCTGGTCCGGTGCCATGAAGGGCTTTATAGGTCATAACCAACACTTTGAATTGTGACCGGAAACTGATCGGCAATGTAGGATCAATAGCACAGTGTTTTTCAACCAGTGTGCCGGGGCACACTAGTGTGCCGCGAGACATGGTCAGGTGTGCCGCAAAGCTCAGAAAGAGAGAGAGAGAGAGAGAAAGAAAACAGAGAGAAAGAAAGCAAGAGAGAGAGAGAAAGAAAGGCAGGGAAGGAGGGAGAGATAGAGCAAAAAAGGAAGGAAGGAAGAGAAAGAGAGAGAGAAAGAAAACAATAGAGAGAAAGAAAGCAAGAGAGAGAGAAAGAAAGGCAGGGAAGGAGGGAGAGATAGAGCAAAAAAGAGAGGAAGGAAGGAAGAGAGAAAGAAAGGGATGGAGAGAGAGGAAGGAAGAGAGAGAAGGAGGGAGAGAAATAGAGCGAAAGGGAGGAAGAGAGAGAGAATTTTTTTGTCCAAACTTTGTTTAGCCCCCCACTCCCCCCCCGCTCAATGTGCCCCATGATTTTGTATATGTAAAAAATGTGCCGCAGCTCAAAAAAAGGTTGAAAATCACTGCAATAGCATATACAATGACATAATTCTATCCAATCTCTTATATTGCCATGTTTGCACCTAAATCATGTTAGTAGTTCATCAGTCTCTATTTCTGCTTTTCTTTCTCACTCCTCTCCCAACCTCTTCTGCCTACCTTTATTCTCTTCCTTCCTCTCTCCTCCCCTCCTCCCCTTCTCTCTAACCACTTCCTCTTTCTCCCTCTAAGCTGTGCTTTGATCTCAAGAAACAATGACAAGAAGAAAAAAGAATATACAATAAGAACATTACGCTTGAAAACATTTACAGTTACATTTCTGTTCCTTTGGTTTCCCCAATTTTGGATTTATTTACCTTTGTTTCTCACTTTCCATTAATCCAATTATAAAATTTATCCCACACAGTGTGATATTCTTCTGGTAACTTATATTTAACAGACTGATAGTATATCACTAAATATAATGTTTTGGTGTCTCTTCCCTTTTTAAAATATTTTTAAAACATGTTTATAACCATTATCCTTTTCAGGACCTATAAACAGAAATTATAAAGTTATCTCTGTGAAGGAAGGACGTGTTTTTCTAATGAAAATCACAAATCATAAATGCATTTTCACCATATTACGCAAAAGTCCTAAATTTCCAGGCAGCCATAAATGATGAAGGCCTTGCTTTGTCTCTAAGGAAAGGAACTTCCTTTTGTGAAGATATAATAGTCTCTTTGTAGTCAGTTTGAAGCAGCTTTCCCATGTTTTAGACCTGGGATTGAAAGAGAAACAACCCACCAACACCTGGAATGCACTACCGGACTCTGATTTCTTCCCCAAATATCCAAAACTTCAACCTTTAGACTGTCCATTGTTGACCTCATCCCATTCCTAAGAGGCCCTATAAGGGGCGTGACTACTGTCCCTTTCAAGGCACTGGCTGCCGATCGGTTTCCAGTCACAATTCAAAGTGTTGGTAATGACCTTTAAAGCCCTACATGGCATTGGGCCAGAATACATCCGGACCCGCCTTCTACCGCACGAATCCCAGCGGCCAATAAGGTCCCACAGAGTTGGCCTTCTCCGGGTCCCGTCGACCAAACTCGTTTGGCGGGCCCCAGGGGAAGAGCCTTCTCTGTGGCGGCTCGGCCCTCTGGAATCAACTCCCCCCAGAGATTAGAACGGCCCCCACCCTCCTAGTCTTTCGCAAATTACTCAAGACCCACCTTTGTTGTCAGGCATGGGGGAGTTAGGATATTCCTTCCCCTAGGCCATTACAAGTTATGCATGGTATGTTTGTGTGTATGTTTGGTTTTTATAATAAGGGGTTTTAGTTGTTTTTATTAAATTGGATTGTTACATGTTGTTTTTTACCATTGTTGTTAACCGCCCCGAGTCTGCGGAGAGGAGCGGCATACAAATCCAATAAATAAATAAAATAAATAAATATCCTTTTATTTTTATTCATACCCGTTTCAGGAATTCAAATAATGTTCATACTTATATGTATTATCTAATATGTGCTTGGAGAAGGAGGAAGAGAGGGAGGAGGACTGTTGGGTCCTTGGTGTTCTCTGAGCTTGCTTCTGTTCTTTAAGACATAACACCATCCCACCCCCTCGCCCTGATGCTGTTCCCAAGTCCGGCTAATGAAACGTCTTCAAGAAACCAAGCAAGCTCAGAGACACCCCTCTCCCCCCGAAAAATTGTGAAGGACCAGAGCTGGACAAGAGGACGTAGTGCTCTAGGGTGGCACCAGAGGGCGCTCCTGCCCCACGGGCGAACTCCGTCTTCCTTCTGGCGCATCTGCCGGAGACAAAGGATTCTCCGGCACCTGTCAATCCTGCAGCCTTCTCTTGGGCGGGGCAAAGTGAAGAGTTGGGGATGTGTATTCTCTCTCCCTCTCTCTGTGGGAAGCCACAGCCTGGCACAACTCTGCAAACCATCCGTTGGGATGAGACCCCTTCGCCCTTAAAGGCCTCAAGAACCGGCCACGGGTTCGAGTCCATCCGCCTGCTCACTTATTCCAGCAAAAAAAGAAGGGATGACGATGGGTTTTTGGAAGGTCTGCCGGGACTTTTGGAGTTACGAGACCCCCAAAGTGATGGTGGTGAAGAACCCTCACCTGGGCATCATTTACCGGCTGGTCCAGCTTCTCATCCTGGTTTATTTCATCTGGTAAGTGCTGTCCACCATACAGGGAGGGAGGGAGGGAGAGAGAGAAAGAGAGAGGGGAGGAGAGAAAGACAGAGAAAGAATGAGAGAGGAAGAGAGGGAGAGGAAGACAGAGAAAGAGAGAAAGAGAGAAAGAGAGGAAAGAGAAAGAGAGGAAGAAACAAAGAGAAAAAGGGAAAGAAAGAAATCAAAAGAGAAATAGGGGGAAGAGAAAGAGAGGAAGAGAGAAACAAAGAGAAAGAAAGAGGGGAAGAGAGAGAGTAAGAGAGGGGGAGAAAGAGAGAGAGAGAGAGAGAGAAAGATGGTGGCAGGGTATCAAAAGATGCTTTGGGGCAGATATTTATTTATTTTAGTCATGTATGTATTGGTGGTATACAAACTTAGATATAACAATGTTTATAGTACATGATGCTAGTAAGAGAGAAACATGAGGACAGGGGACGGAAGGCACGCTGGTGCACTTATGCACGCCCCTTACTGACCTCTTAGGAATCAGGAGAGGTCAACAGCGGATAGTCTAAGAGTAAAGTTTTGGGGGTGAGGTGATGATACTACAGAGTCTGGTAGTCAGTTCCATCCATCAACTACTTGGTAACTAAAGTTGTATTTCCCGCAGTCGAGTTTGGAGTGGTTGACTTTAGGTTTGTATCTGTTGTGCTCGTGTGTTGTTGTGGTTGGAGCTGAAGTAGTCGTCGGCAGGAAGGACGTTGTAGCAGATGATTTTATGGGCTGTGCTTGGGCCGTGTTGAAGGCAACGTAGTTCTAAGCTTCCTAAACCTAAGATTGTAAGTCTTGTTGTTTAGGGCAGTGTCTTCCAACCGTGGCAACTTGAAGACATCTGGACTTCAACTCCCAGAATTCTCGCAGTTGAAGTCCAAATATATTCAACTTGCCAAGATTGGGAAACACTGGTGTAAGGTATTCTGTTGCGCGTGGAGGATATTGTGGTGTGTAGTTTGACCCAGGCATGTTAAGGAGCTTTAGCCCAGGAAACACACGGGAATATATTTGTGTGTGTGTGTGTCTATTTATTTAATATTGCATATTGATATTACAATATTACATCCAGCCCATTGTGAGGAAAGAAGAAATATTTCTTCCTAAAAGCAAAACAATCTAGAAGTGGAATAAGTTGAATTAAGTTAAATTTTCTGCTTCAAGACTGGTCAAGGAATTGTTCAGGTGCCTGGTTTTTTTTATTTTTGCCAAACAGGTATGTCTTTAGCAACCAGAAGGGCTACCAGGCGTGGGATTCTGGTCCAGAGAGCTCCGTCATTACCAAAGTGAAGGGGGTCACCTTCTCGCACAGCAGAGTGTGGGATGTGGAGGAATATGTGAAGCCCCCAGAGGTGAGGAACACCCCCCCCCCAGAGCAGTTATTCCAAGTGGTCAAAGGAGGAGCATTTGGGGTGAGGGCTCAGCCACCTTTCACTTTGATGGAAATACAATCCTGGGTTGTTAAACAGAGGCAGAGAATCAAAATTATATGAAGTATTAGTACTGCTTTGTAAAGCCTTAGAAAGACCACACCTTCCTTCCCCCCCTTTCCCTCTTCTCTCTAATCCTTCCTTCCTTCTTTCCCTCCCTTCTTCCTTCCCTCTTTCCACCTCTAATCCTTCCTTCCTTTCCTGCCCTTTTCTAATCCTTCCTTCCCTGTTCCTTTCTTCCCTCCCTTCCCCTCTCTAATCCTTCCTTCTTTCCCTCCCTTCTTCCTTCCCTCATTCCACCTCTAATCCTTCCTTCCTTCCTTTCCTGCCCTTTTCTAATCCTTCCTTCCCTGTTCCTTTCTTCCCTCCCTTCCCCTCTCTAATCCTCACTTCCTTCCCTCTTTCTTCCTCTTTCATCCTTCCTTTCTTCCCTGCCCACTTTTTCTAATCCTTTCTTCCTTCCCTCTTCCTCTCTAATCCTCTTCCTTCTTTCCCTCCCTCCTTCTTCCTCTCTAATCCTTCCTTCTTTCCCTCCCTTCTTCCTTCCCTCATTCCACCTCTAATCCTTCATTCCTTTCTTCCCTGCCCTTTTCAAATCTTTCCCTGTTCCTTTCTTCCCTCCCTTCCCCTCTCTAATCCTTCCTTCTTTCCCTCCCTTCTTCCTTCCCTCATTCCACCTCTAATCCTTCCTTCCTTTCTTCCCTGCCCTTTTCTAATCCTTCGTTCCCTGTTCCTTTCTTCCCTCCCTTCCCCTCTCTAATCCTTCCTTCCTTCTCTCCCTCCTTCTTCCTCTTTCATCCTTCCTTTCTTCCCTGCCAACGTTTCTAATCCTTCCTCCCTTCCCTCTTCCTCTCTAATCCTCTTCCTTCTTTCCCTCCCTTCTTCCTTCCCTCATTCCACCTCTAATCCTTCCTTCCTTTCTTCCCTGCCCTTTTCTAATCCTTCCTTCCCTGTTCCTTTCTTCCCTCCCTTCCCCTCTCTAATCCTTCCTTTCTCCCCCCCACTCTTCCCTAATCCTTCCTTCCCTGTTCCATTCTTCCCTCCCTTCCCCTATCTAATCCTTCATTCTTTTCTTCCTTCCTTTCTCTAATCCTTTCCTTCCTGGTTCCTTTCTTCCCTCCCTCCTCCTCTCTAATCCTTCCTTCCTTCCTTCTTTCCCTCCCTCCTTCTTCCTCTCCAATGCTTCCTTCTTTCCCTCCCTTCTTCCTTTCCTCATTCCACCTCTAATCCTTCCTTCCTTCCTTCCTTCCTTCCTCTCTCCCTAACTTGGATCTATGACTGCAATAAAGATATGATATCAGCAGATATCTGAAAGAAACCTTTGGGAGGTTGATGAGCTTTTAAATATACTGTATATATATATATATCTGCCGATGGCTGCGTCAGGTGAGCTTTCCCCCCGATCCATCTCACAGCTCCTGCTGGGGGGCAAAATGTGGTTTGGGGCAGCTGCCTTCACGGACTCTCCTCTCCCCGTAGGGAGGCAGTGTCTTCAGCATCATCACCCGAGTGGAAGTGACCCCTTCGCAGACCCAAAAGGCCTGTCCGGAGGTAGGAAACTAGGCGCATGGGTTGAGCTTGGACAAGCTCTACCTAATTCCATTGCGTTTTGCCATTGGGTGTCCCCAGCTGTGCATCAGAGGGGGTTTTTCAGTCAAGTTTATTATACTCTTGGTAAAATGATGTTTCTTTTTGGGAGGGGGGATTCTCCAACTGGACGGTGGACTGTCTGGCATCTTTTATTATTATTATTTATTATTATTATTTATTGGATTTGTATGCCGCCCCTCTCCGCAGACTCGGGGCGGCTAACAACAGTGGTAAAACAACACGAACAATCCAATTAATAAAAACAACTAAAAAACCCTTATTATAAAAAACCAAACACACACACAAACATACCATGCATAACTTGTAATGGCCTAGGGGGAAAGAATAACTTAACTCCCCCATGCCTGGCGACAAAGGTGGGTCTTAAGTAATTTGCGAAAGACAAGGAGGGTGGGGGCCGTTCTGATCTCTGGGGGGAGTTAGTTCCAGAGGGCTGGGGCCGCCACAGAGAAGGCTCTTCCCCTGGGGCCCGCCAAACGACATTGTTTGGTCGACGGGACCCGGAGAAGGCCAACTCTGTGGGACCTTATCGGCCGCTGGGATTTGTGCGGTAGAACATTTTTTTTTAAAAAAAAAGTTTATTTTTTCTCTGCAATTTCCATATATACTGTATTTTTCGGAGCATATGATACACCTTTTCTCCCCTAAAAGAAGGTGGAAATGTTGGTGCGTCTTATACACTGAATTCAACCATTTTTGCTGTCCGGAAGAGGGCCCCCCCTGCAGAGAGCTCCTGGGTGCTGAAGAATGGCAAAAATTCTCCTGTGAAAATGGGCAAAAAATGCCATTTTGCAGGGGAAAAATGCTCCTGCCGAAATTGGGTGGGCAAAGGGTCGGGGAAGCCTGCAGGGAGATCCTAAGTGCTGGCAAAAATGCCCCTATTTTTTGTGAAACACGGGCACAAAACGAGCCGGGTTTTGCCTTCTAATTGCCCCATCTAGCATGACTGGAGGAGGAATTCTAGGAGTTGAAGTCCATAACTTCAGATCGTGCAGAATGCAGCTGCGAGAGCAATTATGGGCTTCTCTAAGTATGCCCATATTACTCCAACACTCCGCAGTCTGCATTGGTTGCCGATCAGTTTCGGGTCACAATTCAAAGTGTTGGTTATGACCTATAAAGCCCTTCATGGCACCGGACCAGAATATCTCAGGGACCGCCTTCTGCTGCACGAATCCCAACGACCGGTTAGGTCCCACAGAGTTGGCGTTCTCCGAGTCCCGTCGACTAAACAATGTCATCTGGCGGGACCCAGGGGAAGAGCCTTCTCTGTGGGGGCCCCGACCCTCTGGAACCAGCTCCCCCCTGAGATTAGGATTGCCCCCACCCTCCCGGCCTTTCGTAAACTCCTTAAGACCCACCTCTGCCGTCAGGCATGGGGGAACTAAAACACCTCCCCCTTGCCCATGTTGTGTTGTTGATTGATTGACTGTGTGCCTGTTTTTTATATATATTGGGATTGTTTTAGGAAATTACTAATTTTAAATTGTAATTAGATTGGTGGGCATTGGATTTTTATTATGTACTGTTTTTTATTATTATTGTGATCCGCCCCGAGTTTGCGGAGAGGGGGGGCATATAAATCCAATAAATCTAATCTAATCTAAATCTGTCAAGTTGGAAAGTAGGCCTGTTTTTCAACCTCCCCAGGCTCCAGAGGCTTCCCGGGAGCCTGGGGAGGACAAAAACACCTCCCACCCAGTGTTCCCTCTAATTTATTTGGGGGGGTGGGCGGAAAAGTATAGTGTCTGAGCGGCAGTCCCTTCGGGACTGGGCGGCACAGAAATAATAAATAAATAAATAAATAAATAAATAAACAAACAAACAAATAAAAAAGCCCACCCTGTTTTGCCTCAGAGAATTTCAAAATAAAATACTGTACTGTGTGTCTATAACAGTGAGCTCATAATAGGGCAACTCTATCAATATCAAAATGCCACTTAAATAGTTGAGCTAGTTTCAAACTAGATTTTGATTTTCTTTCTCTCTTCCTTACTCCCATTCTTTTTCTTTTCCTTCCTCTCTTTTTTCTATCTGTTTCTCTCTCTTCCTCTCTCTCTCCTTCCCTCTCACTCTTTCCCTCTCGGCTTCTGGGCAGGTTTGGAAAACTCTGAGTTGATGATGATTTGTAAGTGAGCGATTGCTCACTGCTCAGCTTAGAGGGAACTATGCTCCCACCATTTCATTTTATTTGATTTTATTGGATTTGTATGCCGCCCCTCTGTAGACTCGGGGCGGCTAACAACAGTAGTAAAACAGCATATAACAATCCAATATTAAAACAGTTAAAAACCCTTATTGTAAAACCAAACATACATACAGACATACCATGCATAAAATTGTAAAGGCCTAGGGGGAAAGAATATCTCAATTCCCCCATGCCTGGCGGCAGAAGTGGGTTTTAAGGAGCTTACGAAAGGCAAGGAGGGTAGGGGCAATTCTAATCTCTGGGGGGAGTTGGTTCCAGAGGGCTGGGGCCGCCACAGAGAAGGCTCTTCCCCTGGGTCCCACCAAGTGACATTGTTTAGTTGACAGGACCCGGAGAAGACCCACTGTGGGACCTAACTGGTTGCTGGGATTCCTGTTGGAGCTAACCTATGATAACACCTGCGGCACCTGTGCCTTAGGTTCACCATCGTTGTTCTAGGTGTATACTGCTGTTCTGTCTGGTGTCTTGAGTGACCGCTAACCCTTCTCCTCCATCTTCTCTTCTGCAGAACGTGAGAGCCTCCTGCGCTTCTGACCACGAATGTGCCAGGCAGGAAGTGGAGGTGCTGGGGAATGGTAAGTAAAGGTAACCTTGTCTCACGTCCAGGACATCCAGTAGCCAGCAGTTCCTCTGTCCTTTATGAGACAGCATAAAAGCAGAAGCAAATGGAAGATTTAATAATAATAATAATAACAACAGAGTTGGAAGGGACCTTGGAGGTCTTCTAGTCCAACCCCCTGCCTAGGCAGGAAACCCTACACTACTTCAGACAGATGGTGATCCAACATCTGTTTAAAAATTTCCAGTGTTGGGGCATTCACAACTTCTGGAGGCAAGTGATTAATTGTTCTGACTGTCAGGAAATTTCTCCCTAGTTCTAAGTTGCTTCTCTCCTTGTTTAGTTTCCACCCATTGCTTCTTGTTCTGCCCTCAGGTGCTTTGGAGAATAGATTGACTCCATCTTCTTTGTGGCAACCCCTGAGATATTGGAAGGCTGCTATCCTGTCTCCCCTGGTCCTTCTATTCATTCAACTAGCCATGCCCAGTTCCTGCAACTTTTCTTCGTATATTTTAGCCTCCTATGACACAAATTACTTTGGCCACCTGTGTTGACTTCTCCTCTGCTTTTTCTTTCTTTCTTTCTTTCCTTCCTTGTGGCAACCCCTGAAATATTGGAAGAGACTGCTGCTATCATGCGTCCCCTGATCCTTTTTTCCTTCCTTCCTTCCAGAAACCCCTGAGATACTGGAAGGCTGCTATCCTGTCTCCCCGGTCCTTCTCTTCATTCAACTAGCCATGCCCAGTTCTTGCAACCGTTCTTCATATGTTTTAGCCTCCAGTCCCCTAATCCTCTTTGTCGCTCTTCTCCCCACTTTTTCTACAGTTTCAACATCCTTTTTGCTCTTTTGTTGTCATTGTTCTGCAGGACTGAAGACGGGGCGTTGCATCCCCTACAACAATACCAAGAAGACCTGCCAAGTGATGGCTTGGTGTCCCGTGGAGAACGGAGAAACCTTCAGGTAAACAAGAGACATGGAGAGAAGCTGCTCTCCGGGCCCAGATCTGTGTCTTTAGCTGGAGTTAGGAACTGGCACACCAAACTAGGTTTTATTTTAACTAGGTTTGGTGAGACGCAATAGTCTGGCTCATGTTTCTGTAGGGGGTTGTAATCTTTGGCTTGCACACCGCCATGGCTGGATGATGTACTCAGATCGAAAGAAATATGAGTCTCGGTCGATCCCTGGATTGGTTCAGAATGGATAAAATAGAAGATGGACGGCAGAAAAAGACCTCCTGGTCCATCTAGTCTGCCCTTATACTATTTCCTGTATTTTATCTTACAATGGATATATGTTTATCCCAGGCATGTTTAAATTCAGTGACTGTGGATTGACCAACCACGTCTGCTGGAAGTTTGTTCCAAGGATCTACTACTCTTTCAGTCAAATAATATTTTCTCACGTTGCTTTTGATCTTTCCCCCAACTAACTTCAGATTGTGTCCCCTTGTTCTTGTGTTCACTTTCCTATTAAAAACACTTCCCTTATTTAACCCTTTAACATATTTAAATGTTTCAATCATGTCCCCCCTTTTCCTTCTGTCCTCCAGACTCTACAGACTGAGTTCATGAAGTCTTTCCTGATAAGTTTTATGCTTGAGACCTTCCACCATTTTTGTAGCCTGTCTTTGGACACGTTCAGTTTGATCCATCTCTTTTTGTAGGTGAGGTCTCCAGAACTGAACACAGTATTATTCCAAATGTGGTCTCACCAGCGCTCTATATAAGGGGATCACAATCTCCTTCTTCCTGCTTGTTATACCTCTAGCTATGCAGCCAAGCATCCTACTTGCTTTCCCTACTGCCCGACCACACCGCTCACCCATGCGACGGCGTTCCTCGCAAGCCGATGGATATTCGACAAACTCGAAGGATTTTTATCCATTTTCATCTGCTCCAGTTAACCAAGAGAGCCAAAAGGGACCTTGGCCATGGATTAATTGGCCTTGTCCAATATATCTATCTACATCTATATCGGTATCTATACCTACATACACACACATTTTCCACCCTAAAAGAGGTGGAAATGTTGGTGCGTCTTACACACCAAATACAGGGCCTCCTGGAGCCCCATCTTTGCATCCTATTTTTGCAAAAAAACAGGGTACACAGAAAATTTGGGGAGGCCTGCAATGATCCTGGGGGCTCGGAAGGATAAAAACTTTGTTTTCATACTTACCTCTTCAAAACCTTGGGGTGTCTTATACACCAGTGGGTCTTATAATCTGAAAAATATGGCACGTGTATGTGTATTATATAATGATATAAAATATAATTAATTCCTATCGCCCATCTCCACCCACTTTTGACTGCATGACTGTAACTTTGTGGTTTGTGTCTTTGCTATTTATATTGACTGTTTCCTAGTATGATTTGTTTGGTTATTTGTACCCAGGCTATGATTAAGTGTCGTACCTCCTGATTCTTGATAAATGTATGCACTGAAAGCATAGAAACCTAGAAGATTGATGGCAAAAAAAGACCTCCTGGTCCATCTCGTCTGCCCTTATACTCTTTCCTGTATTTTATCTTAGGATGGATCTAGATTTATCCCAGGCATGTTTCAATTCAGTGACTGTGGATTGACCAACCACGTCTGCTGGAAGTTTGTTCCAAGCATCTACTCCTCTATCGGTCAAATAATATTTTCTCATGCTGCTTTTGATCTTTCCCACAACTAACTTCAGATTGTGTCCCCTTGTTCTTGTGTTCACTTTCCTGTTAAAAACTCTTCCCTCCTGGACCTTATTTAACCCTTTAACATATTTAAATGTGTCGATCGTGTCCCCCCTTTTCCTTCTGTCCTCCAGACTAGACAGATGGAGTTCATGAAGTCTTTCCTGATACGTTTTATGCTTAAGACCTTCCACCATTCTTGTAGCCCGTCTTTGGACCCGTTCGATTTGATCCATATATTTTTGTAGGTGAAGTCTCCAGAACTGAAACATCTGCACCAAAGACAAATTCCTTGTGTGTCCAATCACATTCGGCCAATAAAGAATTCTATTCTATTCTTCATTCCAATATTCTATTCCATTCTAGTCTATTTTCTCTATTCCATTCCGTTCTATTCTTGTCTATTCTAGTCTAGGCTATTTTCTCTATTCTACCCTATTCTTCATTCCAATATTCTATTCTGTTCTAGTCTTATTTTTTCTATTCTATTCTATTCTATTCTACTCTGTTCTGTTCCATTCCATTCCACTCTACTCTGTGTTGTGGTTAGCTCTGGCCCAGCTCCTGCCCCAAGGACTGAGGATGTGGGGGAGACGTCCACATGCTGCAGGCCTGTTTTGCCCCCGGTGGAATCTGCTGATGAAGGCTCCTCTGACCAAGAAGACATGAGTGACAGGGAGGAGGAGAGTGTGGCAGACAGCTCAGAAGGAGATCAATTATTTAGCTCCTCCTTGGATTCAGAACAAGAGTTAATGATACAGCCACACATGCGGAGAGCGATGCATAGGCAGCAACAACTGAGAGATTATTATCAAAGAAAATGAGGCCACCTGTGGTTGGGTGGGGCTGTGGTCATTAGTGAGGCTGCTATAAATAGCAGCCTGTGGGTTTGGCCATTGTGGAGGATTATCTGATCCTTGTGTTTCGTGACTGCTTTACTGACTTCGACCTTGGTGTGCTGATTTTTCCCCGCTTTGAAACTAAACCAGAGCCAAGTGTGTTTCACTTTGTGAAAGAAGAAGGACTGTGAATTGCCTCACAGCTGCAAGCTAAGTATCACAGAACTGATCAGGGACTTGTACAAATCACCAGTTTGTTTGGAGACGAGGGCTCTTTGCTCTACCAAATGAGGGCTTGGTTTAAGGGAATTTTCATTATAAAGAACATTGTTTTGAATTTTCAAACCTGTGTGTGTCTGAAATTTGTACCTGTGAATTTTTGGGAGGATTCTACCAGAGAGCCCAACAGAACACTCTGTCTGGTTGTAATCACTGTAGCGAGTTAGGAAGGAAATAATTTTTACACTTGGACTTCACCAACCCAGAAGAATGAAGATTTCTGGTCCTTGCTAACTTTGCCTCTGTCTTAATATTTGTTTTTACTTCCTAGTGAAAGTTTGGCAACGATGGCTCCCGAGTTCACCATCCTGATCAAGAACAGCATCCACTTCCCTCGATTTCATTTTTCCAAGTAAGGGCCCAGCGAGCGGTCACTTCAACGTGATTGATTGAATCAATTAGAAGGAAGGGGGAAAAAATCAATGACACTGAGGACAATTAACCCGTGGAACAGCTTGCCACCAGAAGTTGTGGGTGACCCATCACTAGAGACTTTTTAAAAAATAAAACGACTGGATAGCAATCTCTTTGATTAGATTTCTCCTGCTTGAGTAAGGGGCTGGACTACAAGACCTCCAAAGTTAGTTGTTGTTGTTTTTTCTGGCCAATCATCCTGGTTTGTCTTCTTTGCCCCAGAGAGAACATCAAGGACAACCGCGATGGCTACCTGGGCCACTGCACTTTCAACGAAACCACCCATCTTTACTGTCCCATCTTCAAATTGGGCTTTATCGTGGAACAGGCGGGCGAGAACTTTTCCCAACTGGCTGAGAAGGTAACCGTCTTATCTTGGCTACGGAGTTTGGTCTCATTGCTCTTGATAGGTTAGTGTTGTGAGTGGTTCTCGACCAACTCTGGGAATGATGGATTCTGAGGAGGATGAGCCAGGCCCATCTTGGTACCTTGGGCCAGTGGTCTTGCCCGCTGATGCAGAATGAGAGAGGGAGAAATAGAGCAGGATGAACCTGAAGGACCAGCGGAGGTGGCCAAGATGACAATGACAGGAGAGGAGGAGGAGGAAGATTATGAGCCTTTGTAAGATGACTAAGAAAAAGACAAGAATACTTGCATGGGAAAAAGAAGTAGTCTGTAGTTTGTTAACTCTAGGGAATTGTGGACCACTCCTTATATGTATTTAAAGTTTGGTTTTACAATAAGGGTTTTTTAGTTGTTTTAGTATTGGATTTATATGATGTTTTTTTATTACTGTTGTTAGCCGCCCCGAGTCTACGGAGAGAGGCGGCATACAAATCCAATAAATAAATAAATAAAATAAAGGAGGCCGATGAGAAATTCAGGGCGGACTTTCAATGTTTTGTAATGGAGTCAGTTGATGTTTGAGGTTCCAGCCATATTACGCTAGCCAACTGTTGTTTCTCAGCTAAGATCCTTGGAGTAGAAGCGCCCTGTCTGCGGAGAGGCTGGAAAGCTGTAAGTCAATGGAACTGGAGACTCTTTATCTCATAAACGAATGCACAATTAGCTTTGATCTTCAGCAGCAGCTGGACTGATATCTTTTAACTCCTCTCACTGAGAAGCTGCCCAGATGAACTCTCATGCATGATTTTGGCTTGTATAAATGATGCTTTCTATATGAAAAGGTTGATTTGAAATATCAGCACGTGGATTCCTGGTGCACCAGTTGCGGCCCTATTTGGACAGGGAGTCATTGCTCACAGTCACTCATGCCCTCATCACCTCGAGGTTCGATTACTGCAACGCTCTCTACATGGGGCTACCTTTGAAAAGTGTTCGGAAACTTCAGATCGTGCAGAACGCAGCCGCGAGAGCCGTCGTGGGGCTTCCTAGATTCGCCCATGTTTCTTCAACACTCCGTGGCTTTCACTGGCTGCCGATCTGTTTCTGGTCACAATTCAAAGTGTTGGTCATGACCTTTAAAGCCCTATATGGCATTGGACCAGATTACCTCCGGAACCGCCTGCTACCGCACGAATCCCAGTGACTGATAAGGTCCCACAGAGTTGGCCTTCTCCGGGTCCCATCAACCAAACAATGTCGTTTGGCGGGCCCCAGGGGAAGAGCCTTCTCTGTGGCGGTCCTGGCCCTCTGGAATCAACTCCCCCCGGAGATTAGAACAGCCCCCACCCTCCCTGTCTTTCGTAAACTACTCAAGACTCATTTATGCCGCCAGGTATGGGGGAGTTGAGATATTCCTTCCCCCAAGGCCATTACAAGTTATGAATGGTATGTTTGTGTGTATGTTTGGTTTTATAATAAGGGTTTTTAGTTGTTTTATTAAATTTGATTGTTACATGCTGTTTTTATGATTGTTGTTAGCCGCCCCGAGTCTGCGGAGAGGGGCGGCATACAAATCCAATAAATAAATGAATGAATGAATGAATGAATAAATTCCATCTTTGTTTTCCATTTACGTAGGCCTGGGATAGAACAGTTAGGTAGGAACAGTTAGGTCCCTTCCAGTTCAATTCTGATTTTTTTTTAGCTCTGCTATTGTCCGGTAGGGTGGCGTGATCGGCGTGATCATTAACTGGAATTGCAATCTTGACCTGCCGGACTCCGAGTGCAACCCCAGGTACTCCTTCCGCAGGCTGGACCCCACGTGGACTCAGGTTTCTTCCGGCTACAACTACCGGTAATGCGCTTGCTGCTTTTTCTGGGGGTAGATTTATTGATTGATTTTGTCCATTGCACAATGAGAGTTACATTGGTTGTTTGGCGGGACCCAGGGGAAGAGCCTTCTCTGTGGCAGCCCCAGCCCTCTGGAACCAGCTCCCCCCAGATATCAGATTTGCCCCCACCCTCCTCGCCTTTCGTCAGCTTCTTAAAACCCACCTCTGCCGTCAGGCATAGGGGAATTGAGATATTTCTTCCCCCTAGGCCTATACAATTTATGCACGGTATATTTGTGTGTATGTTTGGTTTTTAATAAGGGTTTTTAGTTATTTTAAATATTAGATTTGTTATATGCTGTATTTATTATTGTTGTTAGCTGCCCCGAGTCTACGGAGAGGGGCGGCATACAAATCTAATAAATAAATTGGGTATACATATGGTAAATATATAATGAAGGTTATAGAGGATATACTCATAGTAAAAAATATCTAAGAAGGAATAGAAGAAATAGGAATAAAATATATCAGTGAAAGAATAGAATATAGGAAAGAAGAATGGTATAGGAGATATAGAAGAGCAATAGGACAGGGGACGGAAGGCACTTATGATACACACCCCTTACTGACCTCTTAGGGATCTGGATAGGTCAACCGTGGATAGTCTAAGGGTAAAGTGTTGGGGATTTGGGGATGACACTACAGAGTCCGGCAATGAGTTCCACGCTTCGACAACTCGGTTACTGAAGTCATATTTTTTACAGTCAAGTTTGGAGCGGTTAGAAACATAGAAGACTGACGGGAGAAAAAGACCTCATGGTCCATCTAGTCTGCCCTTATACTATTTCCTGTATTTTATCTTAGGATGGATATATGTTTATCCCAGGCATGTTTAGATTCAGTGACTCTGGATTTATCTACCACGTCTGCTGGAAGTTTGTTCCAAGGATCTACTACTCTTTCAGTAAAATAATATTTTCTCATGTTGCTTTTTATCTTTCCCCCAACTAACTTCAGATTGCACCCCCTTGTTCTTGGGTTCACTTTCCTATTAAAATCACTTCCCTCCTGGACCTTATTTAACCCTTTAACATATTTAAATGTTTCGATCCTGTCCCCCCTTTTCCTTCTGTTCTCCAGACTATACAGATTGAGTTCATTAATTAATATTAATATTAAGTTTGTATTAAGTTTAATATTAAGTTTAAATCTGTTGTTGTGAAGCTGAAGTAGTCGCTGACAGGCAGGACATTGCAGCATATGATCTTGTGGGCAATACTTAGATCTTGTTTAAGGTGTCTTAGTTCTAAACTTTCTAGGCCCAGGATTGAAAGTCTAGTCTCATAGGGTATTCTATTTCGAGTGGAGGAGTGAAGGGCTCTTCTGGTGAAGTATCTTTGGACATTTTCAAGGGTGTTGATGTCTGAGATGCGATATGGGTTCCAAACAGATGAGCTGTATTCGAGGATGGGTCTGGCGAAAGTTTTGTAAGCTCTGGTGAGTACTGAGAGATTGCCAGAGCAGAAGCTACGTAGGATTAGGTTTACAACTCTTGAAGGATTGTAAGAAGGGAAGTCTCAGGCCCTTTTGGGTTTCATCTTTGGTCAGCCAGCGTATGTAAGTGTCCAGGCTAGCTTCCTGCTTTGCTTCCCACCCTTCGTGACTGTTCTGGAGAATAGTTAAACAACCAGCCCTTGAAAACCAACAACTTCTGCTTTATTTAATTCTCCAGATTTGCAAAATATTATCAGGAGGGTGGAAGAAGCACACGCACCTTGATCAAAGCCTACGGGATCCGCATCGATGTCTTAGTGCACGGACAGGTAAGGGTCACGCCAAGTTTCTAGTCCCCACCCCGTCTCCTTTGAAACCAGTTTTATTTGCCCTGTAATTCTCAATTACTGTATATGTAATTGTATGGTGTAACTGTATGATAAATTGGATAGAAATGTATAATTATGTATGTTTATATGCATGGATATGTACATCAAAATTGTGTGTGTGTGTGTGTGTGAGTAAATAAAAATTATTTTTTAAAAATTGACAAGTCATTTCATGTCCGGGAACATCGAATTAAGTTTTTCTTCCAAATATGCATCGGATGTTAAAAGAATTTGTATGCATGTATGTATGTATATATGTGCGTGTGTAACATTTTTGCTGATAATGAAAAGGAAGGGAGACTAGTATAGATCTATTTCAAGCTTACTTTGCTGTCATCAGCTAGCCATACTCTTACCGGGATTTGAACCCCGGGTCCGCCTTCTGCCGCACGAATCCCAGCGACTAGTTAGGTCCCACAGAGTGGGCCTTCTCCGGGTCCCGTCAACTAAACAATGTCGTTTGGCAGGACCCAGGGGAAAAGCCTTCTCTGTGGTGGCCCCGCACCTCTTGAACCAGCTCCCCCCAGAGATTAGGATTGCCCCCACCTTCCTTGCCTTTTGTAAACTTTTTAAAACTCACCTCTGCTGTCAGGCATGGGGGAATTGAGACATCTCCCCCTGGCCTATATAATTTATGCATGGTATGTTTGTGTGTATGTCTGCTTTTTTAGAGACTTTTTAACATCAGATTTGTGATACATTGTTCGTATTATTGTTGTGAGCCGCCCCGAGTCTGCGGAGAGGGGCGACATACAAATTTAATAAATAAATAAATAAACAAACAAACAAACAAACCTGGGGCGTCTCTCTGTAGTCTATGTATGTGTGAGTTGTGTGTGTGTGTGTAACATATTTTTGCTGATAATGAAAAGGGAGACTAGTGTAGATCTATTTCAAGCTTATTTTGCTCTCATCAGCTAGCCATACCCTTACCGGGATTTGAACCTGGGGAACTTGATTTATGCATAAATATTTTGTAAAAACAGTGTATTTTCTCTGGGCATTTCATCTGACCAAATTAATAGTCATGGAGGGAATGGGCAGTTGGGACTTATGGGAACAGCGTCCATGCTGCCGAGCTCATGGCTAAATTGCTGAGGTCAATATTTCGTTGGGTCTCCCTTTCTTTAGGCTGGGAAATTTAGCCTTATTCCCACCATCATCAACCTGGCTACAGCCCTCACGTCCATCGGAGTGGTGAGTAGCCACCCCTGGGGGGTCCATGCACTGTTCTTTTCATGTACGTAGCATCTCTGCCCCACCCTTCCTTTCGCAGGTGTCTTTCCTCTGTGACTGGATATTGCTGACTTTCATGAATAAGAACAAGGTGTACAGCGCCCGAAAGTTTGACCAGGTACGGTGGTGGCCACAGCATATCAGAATAGAATAGAATAGAGTAGAATGGAATGAATAATTATATTTTTTTGAATGTGTGTGACTGCATAGTTAGGGGTTTTATTATGTTATTAATGTCTTTTTTAAATGGATTTAATATTTTATTATTAGATTTGTAATGTATTGTATTACGACTATGCTGTGAGCTGCCCCGAGTCTTCGGAGAGGGGCGGCATACAAATCTAATAAACTATAACTCTAATAAACTAAACTATATTTATTGGGTACAGCGGTACCTCTACCTACGAACGCCTCTACTTACGAACTTTTCTAGATAAGACAAGAATTTTTTTTGCCTCTTCTCAAGAACCATTTCCCACTTACAAACCCGAGCCTCCGAAACTGTAACCGGAAAAGGCAGGGAGAAGCCTCCGTGTGGCCTCTCGCTGAATCTCCTGGGAGGAAACAGGGCCGGAAAAGGCGAGGAGAAGCCTCCATGGAGCCTCTTTAGGAATGTCCTGGGAGGAAACAGGGCAGGAAAAGGAGGGGAGAAGCCTCCGTGGGGCCTCTCTAGGAATCTCCTGGGAGGAAACCTGGCCGGAAAAGGCAGGGAGAAGCCTCCGTGGAGCCTCTTTAGGAATGTCGTGGGAGGAAACAGGGCCGGAAAAGGCGGGGAGAAGCTTCCATGGGGCCTCTCTAGGAATCTCCTGGGAGGAAACCTGGCCGGAAAAGGCGGGGAGAAGCCTCCGTGGGGCCTCTCTGGGAATCCCCTGGGAGGAAACAGGGCCAGAAAAGGCGGGGAGAAGCCTCCGTGGGGCCTCTCTGGGAATCCCCTGGAAGGAAACAGGGCCGGAAAAGGCGGGGAGAAGCCTCCGTGGGGCCTCTCTAGGAATCTCCTGGGAGGAAACAGGGCCAGAAAAGGGGAGAAGCCTCCGTGGGGCCTCTCTAGTGGAAATCCAACAGAATACTGGAAGAAGGAATAGTAATCAAAAAGGTGATGAATTGTGCAGAGATGGACAGGCTGTCAAAGAAGCTAGAAGGGAAAGAAGACTCAGAATATTATAAGATACGGGGAAAATTTTTTATAATTGGCTAGAGGAAAGAAAGGATAAAAGAAATTACGTAGAAAGATAATTCAAGAAATTAATAGATGACATTCAAAGATAAATATGCAAATATGAAAATTTCTCTCCCCCCATAACATCTGGCCCTTTGTGGGGGACAAGGGACTGTTTTAAAGGGGTCGCCTAAGGCCATGGGGAAAAGACAAATTTCCCAGGGTACAGTACTAGGAACTAAATCTTCTATTCTGGTGCCTTGGAACATATTTTTACAATCCGACCAATCAGGCGTTTACAGTGGGGCTGTCCTCCTGACCTTCCCGCCAATCAGCTTAAAGTTCCGTTGGGAGAATGGGCACTAGGCTTATGGCTGGGGGTCACCACAACACGAGGGGCTGTATTACGGGGTCGCGGCATTAGAAAAGTTGAGAACGGCTGTGTTAGAGCATCCGCGGCTTCCGCCGATGGTTCGGCCTGCCAGGAAATTTCTCCTTAGTCCCAAGGTTGGGTCTCTTTCCTCGCCACGCGAGAGAATCGTTTGCAAAAGCCATCGGTGATACAACCAGATTCTCACTGGTTTTTCTCTTTCTCTCTGGCCAGGTATCCAAGAATCCCGAGGCCTCTGCAAAAACTGGATCCAAGGCCACCAATTTTGGGCCCCAAGCTTTCTCCTTGGAAGAACTCAAAGACCCCCAGCGCCCACTGAAGACCTAGGCTCGTATTTGGACGTCCAATCTGCCTGGTTTTATACACTGCTCAAAAAAAATAAATAAATAAAGGGAACAGTCAAAGGATCTGAATGAATGAAATATTCTCATTGAATACTTTGTTGTGTACAAAGTTGAATGTGCTGACAAAAAAATGTGAAATTGATTTGTCCATCAGTGTTGCTTCCTAAGTGGACAGTTGGATTTCACAGATGTGGTCCGTGAGAAAAATTTTGACGGTCCGCGGAAACATTATTTGTATGTTTTTATATTGCAGTAAATACTATTTATGGTGTTGTTTTTTTTTAAAAAAAATCCTATTTAGTGGTCCACGGGATTTAAAATTATGAATTTAGCGGTGCCTGAGGTCCGAAAGGTTGGTGACTGCTGCTATGGGGAACATCAAGACCCCCCCCTCCTCTTTGTAGCAGCCTCTCAAGCATTGGAAATACCATGCCACTACTGGTCTTTCTCCTCATTATGCTAGACCCACGATGGTGAAACTATGGCACGCTTGCAACAGGTGGCACGTGAAGCCATATCTGCCGGCACGCGAGCCTTTAGCAATAGCATTTAGAAGCATAAAAACATAGAAGATTGATGGCAGAAAAAGACCTCCTATTAAAAACTCTTCCCTCCTGAACCTCATTTAACCCTTTAACATATTTAAATGTTTCAATCGTGTCCCCCCTTTTCCTCTCTAAGCGGTTTACAGAATTGGCCTCTTGCCCCCCAACCATCTGGGTCCTCATTTGACCCGCCTCGGATGAAAACAAGGAAGGAAGCAAGCAAGGAAGGAAAAAAGGAAGCAAGGAACGAAGGAAAGAAGCAAGCAAGGAAGGAAAAAAGGAAGGAAGGAAGGGAAGAAGGAAGGAAGAAAAGAAGAAAGGAAGGAAGAAAAGAAGGAAGCAAGCAAGGAAAGAAGGAAGAAAGCAAGCAAGGAAGGAAAAAAGGAAGGAAGGAAGGAAGGGAAGAAGGAAGGACGGAAGGAAGGAAGGAAGGGAAGAAGGAAGGAAGGAACGAAGGAAGGAAGGAAAAAAGGAAGGAAGGGAAGAAGGAAGGAAGGAAGGGAAGAAGGAACAAAGGAAGGAAGGGAAGAAGGAAGGAAGGAAGCAAAGAAGAAAAGAAGGAGGAACAGAGATGTATATATGTACAATTTATAAATATTTACACATATGATTTCGCTGATATGAATTTCCGTAAAAACATAATAAGAGCAGCTGCATCGAGGCAGCAGGGGGAGGGACGGGATGGGATTATTTGTTGTATTGTCCTTTAACAGAAAAATTACAACTGTACTCACCATTTATGAAATCAATGATCTGTTAATCTATGTCTTTTATTTATGTATATAATTTAATAAATTCTATTTAAAAAAAAAGAAAAGAAGGAAGGAAAGACGGAAGGTAGCAACCCATTACTGGTCGAAGGGTCTAGAAACACTAGACATAATTTGCAAACTTTCCTTCTCCTCTGGAATGAAAGCTCTCTTCTTTCAATTCCCCTCCTTCCCTGAGTGGAAAAGGCACAGGGAACACAAGCTAATTGAATCAGGCCATTTGCACAACCTAATTAGTGGCACGGGTGGGGGTGGGGAGAGAACAGACGGCGGCTTCGGGGAAGCTCAGACACTTGAGTGTTGCCTTTGTCTACGGTTTCCAAAAGGGGTCAAACATTCCCCCCCCCCAGCAATGGGAAGGAGGGGGTGGTGGTGAGGAAGGCCCTGTGGAGCCAGGCTGATGGGGTTTGGGGGTTTGGGCCAAGTTCCCAATGGCGAAGGGCCAAACGGACGCCAGTGGAGGGCACTTTGCAGGGAACGGACGATTTGCGTTGTTTTGCAGGCCAAGGGCTTCGGCCGCTCTTGAAGCGACATGCAGGAAAAAATGGGGGATTAAAGCCCCCAAAAGACGGGGGAATTAAAGCCCCAAAACTGAGCGCAGCTGGGACAAAAAAAACCCCCCATATTGGGTTGTACGATTGTTTCTACTTCATTTGAGAGCAATAACACACTCAAGACTTATATACCGCTTCACAGCCCTCTCTAAGAGGGTTACAGAGTCAGCCTCTTGCTGCCCAACCACCCGGGGCCTCGTTTTATCCTCCTCGGAAGGATGAGTCAACCTTGAGCTGGTCAGGATTGAACTTCTTGGCTGTAGGCAGAGTCAGCCTATAATACAGCATTTTAACAAAGGGACGGGACAGAGAAAAGGAAGGAAGGAAGGATAGAAGGAAGGAAGGAAGGAAGGAAGGAGAAAAGGAAGGAAAGAGAAAAGGAAGGAAGGAGAAAAGGAAGGAAGGAAGGAGAAAAGGAAGGAAAGAGAGAAGGAAGGAGAGGAGAAAAGGAAAGGAAGGAGAAAAGGAAGGAAGGAGAAAAGGAAGGAAGGGAGGAAGGAAGGAGAAAAGGAAGGAAGGGAGGAAGGAAGGAGAAAAGGAAGGAAGGAAGGAGAAAAGGAAGGAAGGAAGGAGAAAAGGAAGGAAGGAAGGAGAACAGGAAGGAAGGAGAAAAGGATTAATAATAGCACTTAGACTTACTGTGCTTTCCAGCCCTATCAAGCAGTTTAGAGAGTAAGCCTGTTGCCCTCAACAATCTGGGTCCTCATTTTACCCACCTTGGAAGGATGGAAGTCTGAGTCAACTAGGAAGAAGGAAGGAAGGAAAAATAGGAAGGAGGGAGGAAGAGAAGGAAGGAAAGAGGAATAAAGGGAGGGAGAGGAAGGAAGGATGGACAATAGCAACAGTATTTAGACTTATATACCACTTAACAGTACTTTGACAGCCCTATATAAGCAGTTTACAGAGTCAGCCTCTTGCCCCCAACAATCTGGGTCCTCATTTTATCAACCTCGGAAGGACGGAAGGCTGGGTCAACCTTGAGCCGGTGGTGAGATTTGAACTGGTGAACTACAGCCAGCAGTCAGCAGAAGCAACTCTAACCACTGCGTCACTAAGGCTCCACATTGTGGAGAGCCCAACCACGGTCTTAGCAGGTGGTCAGTAACCTGGCCATCCAACCTGAAATTGAGGAAAAACTTTCCCGACGGGGCGAAAAATGAATGAGTGGAACAGCTTACCTCGGGAGGTTGTGGGCGCTCCATCCTAATGGGTTGGGGGCTTGACTAGAAGACCTCCGAGGTCTCTTTCGAAGCTCTGAATTCTATGCCGAGCCATCAGGCCCTTGGTTTCTTTAGGCACTTTGAGCATGCTGGATTTAGGCGAGGTCAACTTTTATTTAGGCAATAATATTACTATTAGCAAAAGCTGGTTCTGAAAGCAAAGGGATTCTTTATAGCACAAACTTTTAAAAAAACAAACAAACCCAAAGTCGAAACGAAAAAAAAAAAAAAAGAGCGTTAAAATCTGGGCAGAAAATTGCCCTCCGTAATCCAAAAATCTGTAAAAAGAGGACAAGGAGCATTTTAAAAAATCCCCCTCCTTGCTTTTCTGGGCTGAGTTTCATGAGACGGATCAGCCTCGGTTCTGATAGAGATACAACGTTCTCTCTTCCTCTTCTTCACCACAAGGTCTTAGTTCTCCCTCTCGATGTTCCCACGCAAGACGGGACAATCTTAAGGCTGGTAATTTTGGCTCCCCGGGGCGAAGCCTTCCTCGCCAGCTGCCCGCACAAGCCGCTTCCCTCATTAAGGACTTTCCGGCAGGGCCGAGAAGGGGACCTGCGCCACTCGGGTGTTGCTTCTGCCCGAAAGGATGAAGGGGGGTTCGTCTCAGGAGACCAGCTGAGGGTTCATTTGAAGCAGCCACTGGACGTTCTCCAGCAGGTGGGCCATTCCGTAATGCTGGGCAATGCCCTGGAAAACCTTCAAGTGACCCAGGAAGCTCTGGATAAGAGAGAGAGAGAGAGAATGAATAGCACAGAAGGGAATAAAAAGGATGGAGGAGAGAAAAAGGATCGAATAGAATAGAACGAGAATTAATAGACTGGAATAGACCAGAGCAGACCAATAGAATAGAATAGAACAGAACAGGGATAAAGTACAGTAGAGTAGAGTAGAATAGAATATAACGAGGATAGAGTAGAGCAGAACAAAGGTAGAATAGAGTAGAGTAGAATAAAATAAGGGTAAAATAGAGTAGAGCAAGGGTAGAGTGGAATAGAATAGAATAGAAAAGAAGAAGGGTAGAATAGAGTAAGCAAGGATAGAGTAGAGTAGAATAGAATAGAATATAAAGAGGATAGAGTAGAGTAGAACAAAGGTAGAATAGAATAGAGTAGAATAAAATAAGGGTAAAATAGAGTAGAGCAAGGGTAGAGTAGAGTAGAATAGAAAAGAAGAAGGGTAGGATAGAGCAAGGATAGAGTAGAGTAGAGTAGAGTAGAATATAACGAGGATACAGTAGAGTATAGAACAAAGGTAAAATAGAGTAGAATAGAATAAAATAAGGGTAAAATAGAGTAGAGCAAGGGTAGAGTAGAGTAGAATAGAAAAGAAGAAGGGTAGGATAGAGTAGAGCAAGGATAGAGTGGAGTAGAATAGAATAGAGTACAGTAGAACAAGGGTAGAGTAGAATAGAATAAGGTAAAGTAGATTAGAATAGAATAGAATAGAATATAACGAGGATAGGGTAGAGAAGAGTAGAACAAGGGTAGAGTAGAATAGAGTAGAGCAAGGGTAGAGTAGAATAGAATAGCACAAGGGTAGAGTAGAATAGAACAAGGGTAGAGTAGAGAAGAGTAGGGGAGGAAGGGGGAAGGGGTTTCACCCATCAGGGGGGAGAGGGAGGTCAAGCCCCTGAAGGAGGGAGGGAAAGGCTAAGAAGAGAGATTGACTCTACCTTGGTGGGCAGCAGGAGGTCGAAGTCCCCAGCACAACTGCAGTAGAGGGACATGTGAGCATCCTTGATGCCTTTGCATTTCAAGCACACCTGAAACACCCAAGAAATAAAAGGAATCAGGCTCCGCTTCAGACCTCTCAGAGGACGCAAAATCCGGAAATTGATCGGCAGCCAATGCAGACTGCGGAGTGTTGGTGTGACATGGGCGTACCTGGATATTTCCCGAACCCCCGGTTTCCCTGTTTTCCAGGTTTGCTGGGCACCCTTGTTGCCCCACTCAGGTGACCCTGAGTACCCAGAGAAACCTCCCAGCGGCCTCAACCTCTCTCTAAAATAATGCCAATGACCAGCTGTCTGCAAGGGATATAAATAACTAGGGAGAATTTCAGTCACCTGGGGCCATGGCTGCCCCAAAGGTGCTTTTTCAAGATGGCACCTGGACTTTCTTTCTTTTTAAAAAACCCTGCTGTTCTGTTCGGGTCTGTGAGACCCGAAATCAAACTTTGAGTCCCTGTAAAAAAAATTTCCCTGCATATCTGAAACTTGAAATTTCACGACTTTTCATCATTTCAGGGGTTCTCTCTATAGAAACATAGAAGTCTGACGGCAGAAAAAGACCTCATGGTCCATCTAGTCTGCCCTTATACTATTTTCTGTATTTTATCTTAGGATGGATATATGTTTATCCCAGGCATGCTTAAATTCAGTTACTGTGGATTTATCTACCACGTCTGCTGGAAGTTTGTTCCAAGGATCTACTCCTCTTTCAGTAAAATAATATTTTCTCATGTTGCTTTTGGTCTTTCCCCCAACTAACTTCAGATTGTGTCCCCTTGTTCTTGTGTTCACTTTCCTATTAAAAACACTTCCCTCCTGAACCTTATTTAACCCTTTAACATATTTAAATGTTTCGATCGTGTCCCCCCTTTTCCTTCTGTCCTCCAGACTCTACAGATTGAGTTCATGAAGTCTTTCCTGATACGTTTTATGCTTAAGACCTTCCACCATTCTTGTAGCCCGTCTTTGGAAAAATTCTCTATGAGAATTTTTTTTGGGGGGGGTGGGGGGTTTCTTTCTTGCTGGAAGAAAAAAGTCACACTTGTATTGTTCCTGGGTCACCCTGACCCGGACCGAAAACTCTTCATTTGAAGTGCTTATGTTTGGTCAATTTGAATACTTTTTTCCCTTGGAAAGTAGTCCGAACATTTCTGCACACAATGATATGAAAATTGAACTGAAAAGAATTATGCATATTGCTTTATTTTATTTTATTTATTTTATTTATTATTTAGATTTGTATGCCGCCCCTCTCCGCGGACTTTTGATTATAAAAGGCAGACCCCCCCCTTTATTTGTGAACTTTTTTTCAATTTACAGATAGTTTTGCTTGCAAAATGTGTTCAATTTGAATAAAGTTGGTGTGGGATTGGTAGTTTGAACATTTCTGAATATAAGAAAAATATAAATGAACTGAAAGAAATTATTCTTATTGGTTTTTTAAAATCAGAAATAAGGCCTCCCTCCCCTCCCCACCCCCCCGGCTGCTTGCAACCATTTTCACTTTATATTTTTTTAAGGCTCCAAATCTCTAAGGAATTTCCCCCCAAAAGTTTTGATATACTAAATTGAACAATCCTGATCATAAGAAAAATAGAAATGAACTGGGAAAAAATGATTCTTATTAGTTTATTTTGGCCGCAAAAGCCCCCCCACCCCTCGGCCTTGCTGTGTGCCATTATTTTCACTTTTCACCAAAATGGGGGGGGGGGGGGCGCACATTTTATCAGCAAAAGAAACCAATAAGCATTGGGCCAGAATACATCCGGAACCGCCTTCTACCGCACGAATCCCAGCGGCCGATAAGGCCCCACAGAGTTGGCCTTCTCCGGGTCCCGTCGACCAAACAATGTCGTTTGGCGGGCCCCAGGGGAAGAGCCTTCTCTGTGGCGGCACTGGCCCTCTGGAACCAACTCCCCCCAGGGATTAGAACGGCTCCCACCCTCCTTGTCTTTCGCAAATTACTTAAGACCCACCTTTGTCGCCAGGCATGGGGGAGTTAAGTTATCCTTTCCCCCTAGGCGACTACAAGTTATGCATGGTATGTTTGTGTGTATGTTTGGTTTTTTATAATAAGGGTTTTTTAGTTGTTTTTATTAATTGGATTGTTCATGTTGTTTTACCACTGTTGTTAGCTGCCCCGAGTCTGCGGAGAGGGGCGGCATACATATCCAATAAATAATAATAAATAAATAAATAAATTAATAATAATAATATTAATAATAATAATAATAATAATAATTCCCTGTTATTTCCCGTACCGCCGATTGCCCTGATAATTCCATTTTCCAGGTTTGCTGGACACCTGGGTTCGCATATTACAGAATATCTGCTCTTCCGCCCCGCGGAATAGCTAAAGGTGGATTTTGTTAAGGGACAACAGACAAGGTGAGTCGGGTGTTTTCCTAGGCATCCATGTGGGTGGGCTTCCTATCTTGGGGGGGGGGGGGAGCACTGACCCCAGCCCTCCTCACCAGATCTTGGAGGGTGAAGGCCATCAGCTTCTTCTGCAGGGCTTCCACCAGAGCCATCTCGATGGCGTCGGAATCGTACTGAGATTGGCAGTTGGAGCACAGCCAGCTGGGCAGCAGAGGGTCGTCCTGGAAGAAGCGGGGAAGGAGGTCCATCTAGTCTGCCTGTATTTTATCTTAGGATGGATCTGTGTTTATCCTAGGCCTGTTTAAATTCAGCCACTGTGGATTGACCAATCACGTCTGCTGGAAGTTTGTTCCACGCATCTATGATTCTTTCAGTCAAATAATATTTTATCATGTTCCTTCTGATATTTTCCCCAACTAACCTCAGATTGTGGCCCCTTGTTTTTGGGTTCACTTTCCTATTAAAAACACCTCCCTCCTGAACCTTATTGAACCCCTTTCACGTGTTTAAATGTTTCAATCAAGTCCCCCCTTTCCCTTCTGTCCTCCAGACTAGACAGATTGAGTTCATGAAGTCTTTCCTGATAAAGTTTTATGCTCAAGACCTTCCACCATTTTTGTAGCCCATCTTTGGGCCCATTCCATTTCATCCATCTCTTTTTGCAGGTGAGGTCTCCACAACCGGACACACTATTATTCCCAATGGGGTCTCACCAGCGCTCTATACAGCGGGGTCACCATCTCCCTCTTCCTGCTTGTTATACCTCTAACTATGCAGCCAAGCATTCGACTCGCTTTCCCTACCGCCTGACCACACTGTTCACCCATTTGGAGACTGTCAGAAATCATGACCCCTAAATCCTTCCCTTCTGATGTTAGTTCTTACTACACACAGTAGTCCTTACAATCGAATAGTCATATAGACCAGTGTTTCCCAAACTTGGCAACTTAAAGATATTTGGACTTCAACTCCCAGAATTCCCCAGCCAGCGTTCAGTTCTGGAGACCTCACCTACCAAAAGATATTGACAAAATTGAACGGGTCCAAAGACGGGCTACAACAATGGTGGAAGGTCTTAAGCATAAAACGTATCAGGAAAGACTTAATGAACTCCATCGGTATAGTCTGGAGGACAGAAGGAAAAGGGGGGACACGATCGAAACATTTAAATATGTCAAAGGGTTAAATAAGGTCCAGGAGGGAAGTGTTTTTAATAGGAAAGTGAACACAAGAACAAGGGGACACAATCTGAAGTTATTTGGGGGGGAAATCAAAAGCAACGTGAGAAAATATTATTTCACTGAAAGCGTAGTAGATCCCTGGAACAAACTTCCAGCAGACATGGTTGGTAAATCCACAGTAACTGAATTTAAACAGGCCTGGGATAAACATAGATCCATTGTAAGATAAAATACAGGAATAGTATAAGGGCAGACTAGATGGACCGTGAGGTCTTTTTCTGCCATCAATCTTCTATGTTTCTATTAATAAGGAAGGAAGGGAGGAAGGAAAGAAAGAGAAGGGGGGAAGAGAAGGAAGGAAGGAAGGATCCACAGTCACTGAATTTAAACCTGCCTGGGATAAACATATATCCATTGTAAGATAAAATACAGGAAATAGTATAAGGGCAGACTAGAGGGACCAGGAGCAGTGTTCCCTCTAATTTTTTGGGGGGGTGGGCGGAAAAGTATAGTGTCTGAGCGGCAGTCCCTTTGGGACTGGGCGGCACAGAAATAATAATTAATAAATAAATAAACAAACAAACAAACAAACAAACAAACAAAAACCCCACCCTGTTTTGCCTCAGAGAATTTCAAAATAAAACACTGTACTGTGTGTCTATAACAGTGAGCTCATAATAGGGCAACGCTATCAATATCAAAATGCCACTTAAATAGTTGAGCTAGTTTCAAACTAGATTTTGATTTTCTTTCTCTCTTCCTTACTCCCATTCTTTTTCTTTCTCTTTTCCTTCCTCTCTTTTTTCTATCTGTTTCTCTCTCTTCCTCTCTCTCTCCTTCCCTCTCACTCTTTCCCTCTCGGCTTCTGGGCAGGTTTGGAAAACTCTGAGTTGATGATGATTTTTAAGTGAGCCATTGCTCACTGCTCAGCTTAGAGGGAACTATGACCGGGAGGTCTTTTTCTGCCGTCAGTCTTCTATGTTTCCAAGTTGCCAAGGTTGGGAAACACTGATATAGACAAACCAGCATAGAACCAGAGAGATATTGGGAAGAGTTTCAAAGCTCTAGGCTCCGAGAAAGAGAGACACAACTCCCATAAGGAGAGAAGAGGGGCCCGGGAGAACAGCAGAAGCAAGCTAGCGGGGGATCTCCAGGGTACCTGAAAGGGAGCAGGGTCCTTGCAGAGATCCAGGTCCCTGCAAAAGTTGCAGTTTCTGCAGATGACCTCGGGGAGGACGTAGGAGCGGCAGGGGTCCTGGAAGTTGGCCTCCTCGGAGAACTCCCCCACGTCGATGAGGCGCAGGAGGTCGCGCTTCAACTTCTGCACTTGGTTGGTGATGTTGGCGTCCAGAGACAGCACCTGGGGAAGAGAGGAGGGTTCTTCAGGTGTGTGTGGAGACGACATTTTTATACCTTTTATACCTTTGGAACTGCCTGCTACCGCACGAATCCCAGCGACTGAAAAGGTCCCACAGAGTTGGCCTTCTCTGGCTCTCGTCAACTAAACAATGTTGTCTGGCAGGTCCCAGGGGAAGAGCCTTCTCTGTGGCGGCCCCAGCCCTCTGGAAATCAGAACCGCCCCCACCCTCCTTGCTTTTTGTAAGCTATTGAAGACCCACATATAACTTCTAAGAAGAGAGGGGTAATTGTAACCCCTACTATGTGTTAAATGCCTGTATGTTTGTGTGTGATTTTTATGAAAAATTAATAAAGTCTATTAAAAAAACCCACCTGTGTGAGTGCCCATACTGGCCTCCCCCCCCCCTGCCCCCAAAAGGCCCTCTGTAGGCCAGAAACAGCCCATTTCCCAACTTCTGGTGGGCCTAATAGGACCATTGTGCACCCTCCCCAGGTTCCAAAGGCTTCCCTGGAGCCTGGGTCGGGTAAAAACACCCCCCTCCATCCCCTTGGAGGGCCCACGGATGCCAAAACTGCCCTCCTAGAGCCTCAGTGCAAGTCAAAAAATCAGCTGCTCCTAGTGGGTAAAATGAGGACCCAGATTGTTGGGAGCAAGAGGCTGATTCTGTAAACAACTTAGAGAGGGCTGAAAAAGCAGTAGGAAGCTGTATATAAGTATAAATGCTATTTTCCTTCCTTCCTATCTTCCTTCTTTCCTTCCTTCCATCCATTCTTCCTTCCTTCCTATCTTCCTTCCTATTTTCCTTCCTTCCATCATTCCTTCCTACCTATCTTCCTTCCATTCTTCCTTCCTTCCTATCTTCCTTCCTTCCTTCCTTCCATCATTCCTTCCTTCCTATCTTCCTTCCTTCCATCATTCCTTCCTTCCTATCTTCCTTCCTTCCTTCCTTCCTATCTTCCTTCCTATCTTCCTTCTTTCCTTCCTTCCATCCATTCTTCCTTCCTATCTTCCTTCTTTCCTTCCTTCCTTCCATTCTTCCTTCCTTCCTATCTTCCTTCCTTCCTATCTTCCTTCTTTCCTTCCATCCATTCTTCCTTCCTTCCTATCTTCCTTCCTTCCTATCTTCCTTCTTTCCTTCCTTCCTTCCTATCTTCCTTCCTTCCTTCCTATCTTCCTTTCCTTCCTTCTTTCCTTCCTTCCTTCCATTCTTCCTTCCTTCCTTCCTATCTTCCTTCCTTCCTTCCATCATTCCTTCCTTCCTTCCATCATTCCTTCCTTCCTATCTTCCTTCCTTCTTTCCTTCCTTCCTTCCATTCTTCCTTCCTTCCTTCCTATCTTCCTTCCTTCCTTCCATCATTCCTTCCTTCCTTCCTATCTTCCTTCTTTCCTTCCTTCCTTCCATTCTTCCTTCCTTCCTATCTTCCTTCCTTCCTTCCATCATTCCTTCCTTCCTATCTTCCTTCCTTCCTTCCTTCCAAGGTGGATCAAATGAGGACCCAGATTGTTGGGAGCAAGAGGCTGACCGCTTAGAGAGGGCTGTAAAAGCACCGTGAAGCGGTAGATAAGTCTAAGGGCTCTAGTGCTACCTCACCTGGCAGACATGTTTGATGAACTCCAGCGCAGGATTGTTGAGCGCCAGATGTGAGCCGGGGAGGGAGGGAAACATTTCCGACACTTCTGCGGTGTGACGAGAACCCGTGACTTTCTTCTGGATCTTCTGAGTGATGGTGAAAAAGCTCTGGGTCAACTCGTTGGAGACGTACTCCTGCGAGAAAGCGATGGCGCCTAGAAGGGAAGACGCAAGCAGGCACGGCCATCAACGATCTTATATCATCTCATTCAAAGGGCTGTCCGATCTCACTCACGCCCTCATCACCTCGAGGCTCGACTACTGTAACGCTCTCTACATGGGGCGACCTTTGAAGAGTGTTCGGAAACTTCAGATCGTGCAGAATGCAGCTGCGAGAGCAATCATGGGCTTCCCCAAATATGCACATGTCACACCAACACTCCACAGTCTGCATTGGTTGCCGATCAATTTCCGGTCACAATTCAAAGTGTTGGTTATGACCTATAAAGCCCTTCATGGCACCGGACCAGATTATCTCCGGGACCGCCTTCTGCTGCACGAATCCCAGCGACCACTTAGGTCCCACAGAGTGGGTCTTCTCCGGGTCCCGTCAACTAAACAATGTCGTCTGGCGGGACCCAGGGGAAGAGCCTTGTCTCTGGCAGCCCCGACCCTCTGGAACCCATTCCCCCCAGAGATAGACCGTTGAACTTACCTGAACGGTCTTCTCGATGCACTGCAAGGAGAGTCCAAGATGGGTATTCTTCAGTCTGATTGGTAGGGACTGAGTTTTAATTTAAATATTAATCACTAGGCAGGCACCGCCTCCCCCTTAGCCCTCCAGTCTAAAATAAAGCGAAGGAGCAGTAAAGCAAAAACCATTTATTAAACAATATCAAACTGCAACCTTGAACCGTAACCAGAAACCACACCCCCACGGGAACCCTGGTCCCAGAATCGGGAGGGTTTGGACTCTCCTTGCAGTGCATCGAGAAGACCGTTCAGGTAAGTTCAACGGTCTTTCTCCAATGCACTTGCAAGGAGAGTCCAAGATGGGATATGCCCAAGTTATAATCACAGGGAGGGACAAGACTGGACCAGGGGTTCCGAGTAGGAACAGACCCCTTGTAGTACCCTCCTCCCAAATGCTGCTTCCGCCGAAGCAAATGAGTCAATTCGATAGTGTTTGATGAAAGTGGACGGAGCTGCCCACGTGGCCGCCCTACATATGTCCTCTAAGGAAGCTTGGGTCCTCCAGGCCGATGAAGTAGCTGCACTTCGAGTTGAATGTCCAGTTATCCCCGGTGGAACTGGGGAGCCTTTGGTCCTATACGCCTCTGAAATACATTCCCTCAACCAGCGGCTGATAGTCTGAGAGGACACCTTGGTGCCCATGGTTCTAGTGGAAAAGGACACAAACAGGCCTTCTGACCGTCTAATAGGCTGAGTCCTCCTAACATAAATTTTTAGGACTCGCCTCACGTCCAGTTTATGCCACCTCAATTCAGAGGGGTGAGTCCCATGAGAACAGAAGTCAGGGAGCACTATATCTTGAGCCCTATGAAAGGATGTGTTTACCTTCGGAATAAACGCCGGATCCAGTCTAAGGACCACTCTGTTTGGCTCAAAACGGCAAAGGTCTGGTCTTGTGGACAAAGCGGCTATTTCAGAGACCCTTCTGGCTGAAGTGATAGCAACCAAGAAGGCTGCTTTGAAGGTCAGTAGCCGTAACGAAATCTGACGTATGGGTTCAAACGGGGGACCTGTCAATGCATGTAACACCAAGGGTAGGTCCCAGGAAGGAAAGCGATGAACCGTTGGTGGTTTTAGATTGGCCGCTCCTTTCAAGAAATCCCTGATCCAGGGATGTCTGGTAAGGGAACGGTAGCTATCCGTTGAGATGATGGTGGCCAGAGCGGCGACATGACGGCGTAATGTATTTGGGGCAAGGCCCTTCTCCAGGCCCGCCTGCAGAAAAGTTAGAACAACAAGCGGAGAGGCCGTCTGAGGATCTATCCCCCGCTGTTCACAAAACTTGTAGAAAGCGGCCCAAGTGGTCTGATAAATCCTCCTGGTAGAGGGTCTGCGGGCTGCTTGAATAGTGGCAATGACCGTGTCTGGCAAAGCTTGGCGTTTTAGATGTTCCCGCTCAAGTGCCACACGGTCAGTTGCCACCACTGTGGCTCCGGATGAGACAAGGACCCCTGGGTCAGGGAGATCTGTCGGTCCGGGATCCTCCAGCTGGGTGCCGTCGAAAGTTGCACCAGGTCCGCGAACCAGGTGCGGCGAGGCCAATACGGGGCTATCAGTAGCACCTCTGCTCTCTCCTCCAGGATCTTCCGTATCACCCTGGGGAGAATAGATAGAGGCGGGAATGCATATAGAAGGCCCCGAGGCCATTGAAGAGTTAGGGCGTCCACTCCTTCCGCACCGGGGGATGGGTATCGAGCGAAGAAGCGAGGAAGCTGGGTGTTGAGGCTGGTGGCAAACAAGTCCATCACCGGGTCTCCGAACCTCCTCACCACTTCCTGGAAGATCTCGGGATCCAGCCGCCATTCGCCCGGGTCGAGTGTCTGTCGGCTGAGCCAGTCCGCCCACACATTCTCCACTCCCGAGATGTGTTCCGCTGACAGAGAGGCCAAGTTTTCCTCTGCCCATCTGAGAAGTGATGTTGCTTCCTTCATCAGTCTCCTTGACCGTGTTCCCCCTTGTCTGTTGATGTGGGAACGTGTGGATACATTGTCGGTCAGGATACGTACATGTCGACCCCGTACTAGATGAGCAAGACTGTGGAGGGCCAAAGAAACAGCCTTCAGCTCCAGGAAATTTATATTGACCTCTTGCAGGTCCTGAGGTTCCCAGAGGCCCTGAACCATGTGCGAGGAGAGGTGAGCTCCCCACCCTATCAAGCTGGCGTCCGTTGTTATTATGATAGGGTCCATATCCAGGAACGTGGAGCCCCTGGTTAGTGAGGGGGAACTCCACCATTTTAAAGAGTAGCGTACCCTGGCGGTGAGGGAGACTCTCTTGTGGGAGTGGCTTGTCTTTCGTCTTTGGTATGGTAGCAAAAACCATTGGAGTGGTCGTAGATGGTGTCTTGCCCATGGCACTATATCGATACACGAGACCAGAGTTCCTAAAATCTTTGACAGTAGTGCAAGACTGGGATATCGATGATGTTCCAGCTCCCTCATCAAGTTCCTGATTGTCTTTTGTCTCTCCTGGGACAGAAAAACCATACCCAGGTTGGAGTCTATAGTGGTGCCCAGGTGGGCAAGACGGAGTGTAGGTATTAGGTGACTTTTTGTCCAGTTGATTGTAAAACCGTGGTTCTGTAGTGTCTGGATCGTTAGCTGTGAGTCTCTGTGCGCCTGTTCCCTGGTTCTTGACAAAATGACGATATCGTCGAGGTACGCCATCACGCGTACCGACTGGCGTCTGAGACTGGCCGTGAGGACGTCCAATAGTTTGGTGAACGTCCTGGGGGCGGAGGACAGTCCAAAGGGCATTGCCCTGTACTGGAAATGTGCCCCGTTGAAAGAGAATCTCAGGAACTGTCTGTGATTCGGGAATATGGGTACATGGAGGTAGGCCTCCTTCAAGTCTATAGATGTCATAAGGTCGTCCTGCCTTATGGATGCCAGGATGGACTTTAGTGAGTGCATTTTGAATCTTCTGTATTTTACGTAGAGATTCAACTGCCGAAGGTTGAGGATCATCCGGACTCCTCCTGAGGATTTTGGCACGAGGAAAATTGCCGAGTAAAAACCCCTGCCTCGATGAGCTGGGGGTACCTCCTCTATAGCCCCTATCTCTAGAAGGTGGGACACCTCTTGGTATAGGAGCTTCCTTTTTTGTGGGTCTGACGGAATGCGACAAGGCAGGAAGCGTTGAGGGGGAGGTCGAAGAAACTCGATCCTCAGGCCCCGGGAAACCGTGGATGTCGCCCAAGCGTCTGAGGACGTGGTTTCCCAGATGCCCGAGAACCGCAGTAGCCTGCCGCCTAGGGGTGCAGTGCCCAGTGAGTCATTTGTTCCTTCTAAAGCCTCTGTTGGCCCCTCTGAAGGGGCGGCGTCCCTGGTAGGACCTATTTCGATCCGCCTGGGATGTCCTGTCCGACCTGAAGGATCCCTGGTTGAAGGAGCCCTGGAAGTATGGCCTCGGCGTCTGGGAATTGCTCGAGGAGGGCTCCGTCCGAAAGGGTTGTCTCCGCTGATAGGGGGTGAAGCGCCTATCTTGTCGTCTGTTAGCTCTGGGCATCACCTTCTTCTTGTCCTTGTCCTCGATTAGGACATCATCGAGGACCTCTCCAAACAGCTTTTTCCCCTTAAACGAGGAAGAGGCTAGACTCCATTTGGACTTGACGTCCGCCTGCCAGTTGCGGAGCCAAATGAGTCTGCGTGACGCCACAGAAGAGGCCATTGCTCGTGATGCAAACTTCGCGGCATTCACTGTGGCATCCGCCGAAAACTCCGTGGCCGCCAACAATTTGTTGAGGTCCTGACGAAGTCTGCCGTCCTCTGGGTCAGCTCTAGCCTGGATTTCTTTAATCCAGAGGATCATGGCCCTGTTGAAGAACGAGGCCGCCGAAGCGGCTCGCACGGCCCAGGCTGCCATCTGGTGAGTCCTGCGAGCCACGTTTTCCGCTCTCTTGTCCTCGGCCTTCAGACCTTCCTGTGACTCAGACGGCACGAGGGCATTGGACACCAGGCTTGTGACAGGCTTGTCCACGGCTGGAAACTCCAGCAGCTCCTCCATCTGCTGGTCGAAAGTATAGAACTTGCGGTCAAGATTGGAGGGTCCCTGGGCCGCCGCCGGGTTCTCCCATGGGCGTTGGATGGTTTCTAGAAACAGGTGGGAAGATGGGATGTTCACCGTCTCCTGTTTGGGGAAGACAAACAGACCTCCCGCGGGTTGTGCCTCATCAGAGGGTACCGCCTGACCGCTCTCTCCCGCCTGATCGATGGTTAACTTAGCCTTATTCAGGAGCACCTTGAAGAGGGAGGATTTAAACAAGCCCGTGTAACTGGGTTGCTCAGGTGGCTGGTCATCACCAGACAGGTCATCCTCAGCGGCGCTGAAGTCATCTCTATAGGAATCCTCCTCCTCAGCTGATTCCATCCAGGACTGCGCAGCCGGGTCCCTCCAGGGGTCTCTGGGTCTCATCTGAGGGGGTCCCACTGGAGCCTGCTGAAGCTGTTGCGCTCCCGTAGCTATGCCTTGGTTATATGTACTAGTGATCAGGTCTTGGAGGGCCTGGGGCATGCTCTGCCAGGTATCCTGAGAATCACGAAGGCCTGCAGCCGTAGGAGTGAAAGTGGCTGCCTGCGCATGGGGAGAGGAAGAGTAATTAGGAGGCCAGCCTGTTGGGTGCCTCCCCAGGCTATAAGGGTCCGCCCTGGATGATGACCAGGCCTGGGCTCCTCTGTCAGGGGACCAATCCCTCTCAGATGTTGAGGTCCCCATCCCCTGGTAGACCATAGGGGGAGATATGGAGGAATTGGCAGACAGTTGCTGGCTAGGGGGCAAGGCCGGTCCTGCTGCCCTTTGTGAGGCCTCTAGTTGCTTTTCCAGCGCTCTAATGCGCTTCTCCGCATCCCTCAAGGAAGATCCCTGGGCTGACTTTGCCTTAGAGGCTTTTTCTTTGGGGGTACTGGGCTTGTTAGCAGAAGCCTCATCCCCAGCAGGTGGCGCTTGGTCTGCCATGGCCGGATTGGTAACTCACGATCACCGATTGCAGCCTGTAATGCACCTGCGTTCCCCACCGAGCTCCTTAGTGTCGCGGCAGCCTCCAGGAGAAACGAAAACGAAATTGGGGGATGAAACCCCCTTCTGCGCCTGCGTGCCCAGTATCGAGCCGGCGACCTCACCAACATGGCCGCCGGCCCGTTCCCATGGTAACCGGGCTCAATTTGGGCGCGAGAAGCAGCTGCCGGGGGTCTACGGACCATCTCAAGATGGCCGCCTGACCCCACCAAGATGGCTGCCAGCCGGTTCCCTAGGCAACCGGACGCTTACTCTGGGAGGCGGGCGGGAAAGGACCGCCGATTCCCGCCCTCTGCAATCGCCCGTTTTGTCTCTCCTGGGCGATGCCTCCTTCCTGAGGAGCCGATCCGCCGCGGCGAGCCTTCGACTGAGGGCGCGGATCGCTCCCGCCTGCCTTCCGTTGGGGGGGGGGGGGCGCTAGCCTCCCCTGCGGGCCGCTCGGAGCGCAACGTGTATCCCGGCCCGTGGTATGTTCGCCAGGGGAGGGACGGACCCCCCGAGGCGGCAACCACCTCCTCGTCCTCCGGGTGCCACCGCGGAGGTAGGCAACCCGGGCGCTCACTCCCAGACCCAGGCTGGCATCTGTAGATCTTTCTGTGAGGGTCTGAAGTTGGGAGGAGCTGCAGGCAACTGGGTTAACCCACTGGAGGTTTGGAACCCAGGCCCGCCCGAGGAATTATTCCCCCAGCTGCACCTAAGGGAAAAAAGGAAAAAGAGAGAAAAAAATTAGTACAATAAAGGTATAAACTATTTAATAATAATAAATATACCTAAGAGAAGTAACTCAGGAGTCCCTTTACTGCGACTGAGTTTTTTAGACTGGAGGGCTAAGGGGGAGGCGGTGCCTGCCTAGTGATTAATATTTAAATTAAAACTCAGTCCCTACCAATCAGACTGAAGAATACCCATCTTGGACTCTCCTTGCAAGTGCATTGGAGAATAGAATAGCCCCCACCCTCCTTGCCTTTCATAAGCTCCTTAAAACCCACCTCTGCCATCAGGCATGGGGGAACTGAGATATTCTTTCCCCCTAGGCTTCTACAATTTATGCATGGTATGTTTGTATGTATGATTGGTTTTTATAACAAGGGTTTTTTAACTGTTTTAATATTGGATTGTCACATGCTGTTTTTACCACTGTTGTTAGCCGCCCCGAGACCACGGAGAGGGGCGGCATACAAATCCAATCAATCAATCAATCAATCAATAAATCTCTTCCTGAAAGCCTCCAGTGTTGGAGCATTTGCAACTTCTAGAGGCCAGCTGTTCCACTGGTCAACCGTTCTGACTGTCAGGAAATTTCTCCTAGCTTCTAAGTTACTTCTCTCCTTGTTTAGTTTCCACTCATTGCTTCTTGTTCTACCCTCAGGTGCTTTGGAGAATAGCTTGACTCCCTCTTCTTTGGGGCAACCCCTGAGATACTGGAAAATTGCTTTCATGTCTCCCCTGGTCTTTATTTTCATTCAACTAGACCAGGGCTAGGCAAAGTTGGCCCTTCTATGACTTGTGGACTTCAACTCCCAGAATTCCTGAGCCTGTCACGCTAGCTCAGGAATTCTGGGAGTTGAAGTCCACACGTCATAGAAGAGCCAACTTTGACTACCTCTGAACTAGACATACACAATAACTTACGTTTTAGACTCCAGTCCCCTAATTGTGTTCATTGGCTTCAAATGGTATGTTTGTGTGTATGTTTGATTTTATAATAGGGGTTTTTAGTTGTTTTTATTATTGGATTGTAAATGCTGTGTTATTATTGTTGTTAGCCGCCCTGAGTCTGCGGAGAGGGGTGGCATACAAATCCAATAAATTAAATGCTTGAAGAACCAATTCTCTGGCATTTGGACAACTGCCTGCCACTTGGCCAAACGGATGGGAGCCAGGAGGCTGTGAGCACTCACCTGGTAAGGTGCCCGTCTCCCCTACAGCCCCCTGGGAGGTTTGGCTGCCGGCTCGCCTCCTGACCGGGGTGCTTCCAGCGACGTTCCGCTCCATTTCCTTCTTAATGCTGTGGTGAACCGCCACGATGTAGGCTGGGAAGAAATAGCCAACAAGGGTGAAAACGCCAAGCCATGATTTGACCCACTTGTAACCAGTTTCTGCTCAGAAGACTCGGCATTAACCACAACCTTCTGATGTCTACGCTTCAGCCAGCTGCAAATCCACTGGGATTAAGTCCAATCTTCACTAATTTATCTATCAGCTCTTTTTGTGTTGATCCGTATCAAAGGCTTTGCTGAAGTCCAGATAGGCAATGTCCACGGCACCACCTTTATCCAGAGCTGGAGTGGCACAGCAGGTAGAGTGCAGCTGGAGGCCACTAAAGTTCACTGCTAGATCTGTAGGTTTGTGGTTCAAATCTCATCACCGGCTCAACGTTAACTCAGCCTTCCATCCTTCCGAGATGGGTAAAATGAGGGTTGTGGGGGCCATAGGCTGGCTCTGTTAAAAAAGTGCTATTGCTAACATGTTGTAAGCCGCCCTGAGTCTAAGGAGAAGGGCGGTATAAAAGAAAAAAATGGAATAAATAAATAAAATAAATAAATAAATAACCCAACACCTTTGTGACATAGTCAAAGAAATCAATGAGATTAGTTAGTCAATGAGATTAGACCCAAGCCATGCTGGTTTGGGTCCAATAAGTTATGTTTTTTTCGGTGCTGATTTATCCTCTTTTTGAGTAGAGTCTCCATCATTTTAACTACAACTGATGTCAAGCTAACTGGCCTGTAGTTACCAGCTTCTTCTCTACTGCCCTTCTTGTGGATAGGCACAACACTGGCCATTCTCCAATCCTCAGGAACTTCTCCTGTTAACAGGGATTGGTTCAACAAATCAGTCAGAGGGGTAGCAATGACAGATCTGAGTTCTTTAAGAACTCTGGGGTGGATGCCATCTGGACCCATTGCCTTATTTGTCTTTAATCGTTCAAGTTCATCGGCCTCTGAGATCACTGGAGCTGAATCCCTACAGCTGGAAGCAATGGTATTATATTGTAAGATCTGCTGAGATTCGATCTGCCAAACTGCTGGCAGCCGGTGATCAGTAGAAGTAGCTTGCAGTACTGCACTCTAACCACTGCGCCACCGAAGTGGACCTTTGGCCACCGTGCCCAGATGCTGAGGTTCTGAAATGCACAAATCAACAGAAACTTACCGGACACAATCATAAGGAAGTAATTCTGGCAGGAAGCCGCCTGTGGCAAATACTGCATGATGTTCCAGTTGTTTTCGAGACGGTTCTCTATACTGTTTTCTCCCGAGTCGCCTTCTTGTTCCTCTTCTTCTTCCTCCTCTACTTCATCACTGTGGGCTACATCTGCTTTCTGTTTACTCCTCGTCGCCTGCATTGAAAGAGAAACATAGAAACATAGAAGTCTGACAGCAGAAAAAGACCTCATGGTCCATCTAGTCTGCCCTTATACTATTTCCTGTATTTTATCTTAGGACGGATCTATGTTTATTCCAGGCAAAGTTTAAATTCAGTGACTGTGGATTTACCAACCACGTCTGCTGGGAGTTTGTTCCAAGCATCTACGACTCTTTTAATAAAATATTTTCTCACGTTGCTTTTGATCTTTCCCCCAACTAACTTCAGATTGTGTCCCCTTGTTCTTGGGTTCACTTCCCTATTAAAAACACTTCCCTCCTGAACCTTATTTAACCCTTTGACATATTTAAATGTTTCGATCATGTCCCCCCTTTTCCTTCTGTCCTCCAGACTCTACAGATGGAGTTCATGAAGTCTTTCCTGATACGTTTGATGCTTAAGACCTTCCACCATTCTTGGAGCCCGTCTTTGGACCCGTTCCATTTTGTCAATATCTTTTTGTAGGTGAGGTCTCCAGAACTGAACACGATAATAATTGAACAAGATAATAATGTAAGACTATAATTCAACAAAATGTGTACAGTGATCCCTCGTTTCTTGAGGGGGATGCGTTCCAAGACCAACCGTGAAAAACGAATTTCCGTGAAGTAGAGGAAAGATATTTTTAAATATATTTAACGAGTGTTTGGACTTTTAAAACCCACCCTTTGCATTAAGCAGTCATTCTATAATGTTTCTCAGCTGGAACTACATGTGATATCCTACCAGTTAGTACAGTAGTACTGTAGAAGAATTTTATGAATTTTTAATGGATTTAAAAATTTAAATGGATTTTAATGGATTTAGCCGCCCCGAGTCTTCGGAGAGGGGCGGCATACAAATCTAATACATTATTATTATTATTATTATTATTATTATTATTATTATTAATGGATTTAAGCCCCCTTTGAAAACCCATGAACTAGCGAATCCGTGAAAGATGAACCGTGAAGCAGCAAGGGATTACTGTATTATTATTATTAATAGAATTATATAACTTGTCAAAGATAAAGAAGAGAAACGTTGTTTTATTTGTATTAAAGTGATTGGAAAGGGGACATTTCTTTAACTATAATAGTGGCATGATTAAAAATTAGAAAGGGGATAAACAATGGAAGGTTATAATTCAGTATAAATTTGTGTATTACTGTTAGAACTATGTAAGTTTATTAAACGCAACAAGTGCATTTTATTTGTAGTAAAAGGAGTGATCTTAAGAATATGAAGATGGGCATAAAAATGATACCTTCAAATGTTGAATAATTCAGGAATGAAAGATTAGAATTCAACAACAAAAAATTGTCACTAAAATTCTGTAAGATTGTTAATTGCATTAAATATGAAGAGTGTTGTGTTATTTGTACTAAAATGTAAGACAATTCGGTTCCACACTATTCACACAATGTTTGTAGAAAAATAAAAAACTTTACACACTCACACACTTTCCAAACTTGCAAAGAATTGATAAAGAAATAAGGAGAGACTAGTATAAATCTATTTTGAGCTATATAGCTCTCATCAGCTAGCCATACCCTTCTAGGATTTGAACCTTGGGCTTCTTGCCTTGTTAGGCAGCGTTTATACCCTCTAAGTCACATGTTCTCCTCCCTTATCAGCTGAGCCAGGGAAAGATTACGTGTTTGTCTGTCGGGTCACCTGATATACCCAAATATTTCATCCCTGTTGTGTTTTTTCTTTCTCGAAGGAGGCTATAATTTTGCTTCCTGTGTGAAGAGCCAAACCCTTCATGGTCTCTTACCTCTTGAGAGTTGGCCCGGGATGGCCCTTGGCCTTTGATCCCACCATAATTGGTGGGGTCCATCCACAGCAAAAACTCCCAGCAGCAGGAAAAGGAGATGGCCAGCGAGTGGAAGAGTTCTTTCGAATGGATGCTGGAAGGAAAAAGATAGCACTTAAGACTTATAATCATAATAATAATTAATAATAATTTATTAGATCTGTATGCCGCCCCTCTCCGCAGACGCGGGGCGGCTCACAACAATATTTATTATTATTTATTTATTTATTGGATTTGTATGCCGCCCCTCTCCGTAGACTCGGGGCGGCTAACAACAATGATAAAAACAGCATGTAACAATCCAATACTAAAACAACTAAAAACCCTTATTATAAAACCAAACATACACACAAACATACCATGCATAAATTGTAAAGGCCTAGGGGGAAAGAATATCTCAACTCCCCCATGCCTGACGGCAGAGGTGGGTTTTAAGGAGCTTACGAAAGGCGAGGAGGGTGGGGGCAATCCTAATCTCCGGGGGTGAGCCGGTTCCAGAGGGCCGGGGCCGCCACAGAGAAGGCTCTTCCCCTGGGCCCTGCCAAACGACATTGTTTAGTTGACGGGACCTGGAAAAGGCCAACTCTGTGGGACCTAACTGGTCGCTGGGATTCGTGCGGCAGAAGGCGGTCCCTGAGATAATCTGGTCCGGTGCCATGAAGGGCTTTATAGGTCATAACCAACACTTTGAATTGTGACCGGAAACTGATCGGCAACCAATGCAGACTGCGGAGTGTTGGTGTGACATGGGCATTTTTGGGAAAGCCCATGATTGCTCTTGCAGCTGCATTCTGCACGATCTGGAGTTTCCAAACACTTTTAAAGGTAGCCCCAGGTAGAGAGCCATACAAATCCAATTAAATTAAAAAAATAATCTTTTCATTGGTCCATGACTGCGAAGAAAAATCTGATTGATTCACTTAACAGTGGCGAGAAAGGTAAAACTTTGGGGAAGAACTCACTTAACAAATGTCCCAACAACAGACGCTTTGGGCTCGATTGTAGTCACAAATCACCTGTTCTGCGCCAATACATTACGACATCCTAGGCTAGGAATGGTGAAATTTTTTTCTCCTCAAGTGCCGAAATAGAGTGTGGGCAACAACGGTTAAGCACTAGAAGATGCGAGTTCACATTTGTGGGTACGTAAACGCCTGTCTATCCCGGGTTCTTAGGAAGCCCTTGGCAGACGGATAAAAACGCCAAATCCAATCTCAACGTCTGGCTGTCTGGGCGGACCCACCATAACGTCATAAATCTTGATATAATTGGACTTCGAGGCAACAGACAACTTGAGCCCAGACGATCCCCTCGAGATATCAGATAAGAGTCCATTAAATCACAATTTCACTAATGCTTCCGGGAAAGTGCTGAGGGAGATATGAGAAGGGTAGGAAAAACAGGGGCTAGATAACAAAGGAACAAGTGTCAGAGGCAGCGAAGACAGGAATAGAACAAAGGAAAAATAGAATAGACTAGGAATAGACTAGAGTAACAGAGTTGGAAGGGATCTTGGAGGTCTTCTAGTCCAACCCCTGCTTAGGCAGGAAACCCTACACTACTTCATCCAATCTCTTCTTAAAAACTTCCAGTGTTGGGGCATTCACAACTTCTGGAGGCAGGCTGTTCCACTGGTCAACCGACTGTCAGGAAATCTCTCCTTAGTTCTTAAGTTACTACTCTCCTTGTTTAGTTTCCACCCATTGCTTCTTGTTCTACCCTCAGGTGCTTTGGAGAATAGCTTGACTCCTTCTTCTTTGTGGCAAGCCCTGAGATATTGGAAGGTTGCTATCATGTCTCCCCTGGTCCTTCTATTCATTAAACTTGCCATGCCCACTTCAATGAAAAATGACTAGGAATTATTGTTTTAAAAACAAAATTTTATAGAAACATAGAAGACTGACGGCAGAAAAAGACCTCCTGGTCCATCTAGTCTGCCTTTATACTATTTTCTGTATTTTATCTTAGGATGGATATATGTTTATCCCAGGCATGTTTAAATGCAGCTACTGTGGATTTACCAATCACGTCTGCTGGAAGTTTGTTCCAAGCATCTACTACTCTTTCAGTGAAATAATATTTTCTCATGTTGCTTTTGATCTTTCCCCCAACTAACTTCAGATTGTGTCCCCTTGTTCTTGTGTTCACTTTCCTATTGAAAACACTTCCCTCCTGGACCTTATTTAACCCTTTAATATATTTAAATGTTTCGATCATGTCACCCCTTTTCCTTCTGTCCTCCAGACTCTACAGATGGAGTTCATGAAGTCTTTCCTGATACGTTTGATGCTTAAGACCTTCCACCATTCTTGTAGCCCGTCTTTGGACTCGTTCATTTTTATCCATATCTTTTTGTAGGTGAGGTCTCCAGAACTGGACACAGTATTATTCCAAATGGGGTCTCACCAGCACTCTATACAATGGGATCACAATCTCCCTCTTCCTGCTTGTTATACCTCTAGCTATGCAGCCAAGCGTCCTACTTGCTTTCCCTACCGCCTGACTGTACTGTTCACCCATTTTGAGACTGTCAGAAATCACTTATCTGCTGGTTTGTTTTAAAAAGCACAATTCTTCAGGACGCAGTCCGAACAGAAACATTTCTGTCCTCCAAAATGCCAAGATAGGGAAGCAGTTTCCAGAATACAAGGAGAAATTCCAAGGGGTTGTCCCGAATTTTCCCCTTTGAAGAATTGCATGATGGGGCACATTAAGTATCATCTGTTTTTCACAGTCACTTAACAATCTCCTTTCCTAACAATGGATCTGGGCCAGAGCTGGGCCAACCCGATGCCGTGACAGACGTACCTTTGGGTGATGTACTCGACGTAAGCCAGGGCATCTTCAATATGGCGCTTCTTGGTGCACAGAATGATACGGTTGAAATTGGCGTAAATGACCACGGAGCCGAGCCGCTTGAATTCTGCCACCAACCTACAGGAGGTACATACAAGATACTTTTATTTTATTCATTTATTTTATTTTATTTATACTAATTTACATGCCGCCCAACTCCCAAAGGACTCTAGGTGGCTTTTCTCTGATACAGGCCAGTCTGAGGGAAGCTTAAGAGCTAAGAGATGCCAGTCTGAGGGAAACTTTAGACCTAACAGATGCCAGTCTGAGGGAAGCTTAAGAACTAAAAAATACCAGTCCGAGGGAAACTTTAGTTCTAGCCGATGCTAGTCTAAATGAAGATTAAGAGCTAAGAAATGCCACTCTAACGGAAGATTAAGAACTAAAAAATGCCAGTCTGAGGGAAACTTTAGACCTAACAGATGCCATTCTGAGGGAAACTTTAGACCTAACAGATGCCAGTCTGAGGGAAGCTTAAGAACTAAAAAATACCATTCTGAGGGAAACTTTAGACCTAACCGATGCCAGTCTGAGGGAAGCTTAAGAACTAAAAAATACCATTCTGAGGGAAACTTTAGACCTAACAGATGCCATTCTGAGGGAAACTTTAGACCTAACAGATGCCAGTCTGAGGGAAGATTAAGAACTAAAAAATGCCAGTCTGAGGGAAACTTTAGACCTAACAGATGCCAGTCTGAGGGAAGCTTAAGAACTAAAAAATACCATTCTGAGGGAAACTTTAGACCTAACCGATGCCAGTCTGAGGAAAACTTTAGTTCTAGCCGATGCTAGTCTAAATGAAGATTAAGAGCTAAGAAATGCCACTCTAACGTAAGATTAAGAACTAAAAAATACCATTCTGAGGGAAACTTTAGACCTAACAGATGCCAGTCTGAGGGAAGCTTAAGAACTAAAAAATACCATTCTGAGGGAAACTTTAGACCTAACCGATGCCAGTCTGAGGGAAACTTTAGTTCTAGCCGATGCTAGTCTAAATGAAGATTAAGAGCTAAGAAATGCCACTCTAACGTAAGATTAAGAACTAAAAAATACCATTCTGAGGGAAACTTTAGACCTAACCGATGCCAGTCTGAGGGAAACTTTAGTTCTAGCCGATGCTAGTCTAAATGAAGATTAAGAGCTAAGAAATGCCACTCTAATGGAAGCTTAAGAACTAAAAAATGCCATTCTGAGGGAAACTTTAGACCTAACAGATGTCAGTCTGAGGGAAGCTTAAGAGCTAAGAGATGCCAGTCTGCCGGAAACTTTAGATCTAACCAATGCCAGTTTAAAGGAAGCTTAAGAGCTAAGAAATACCAGTCTGAGGGAAACTTTAGACCTAACAGATGTCTGTCTAAACAAAACTTAAGAGCTAACAGATGCCAGTCTAAAGGAAGCTTAAGAGCTAAGAAATGCCAGGGAAACTTTAGACGTTACAAATGCCAGTCTAAACAAAGATTAAGAACTAAGAAATGCCAGTCTGAGGGAAACCTTAGACTTAGCCGATGCCAGTCTAAACGAAGATTAAGAGCTAACAAATGCCAGCCTTAAGGGAAGCTTTAGATCCAAGAGATGCCAAAGTCTACTTTGCCCAGGGAAGACTCACTGCAGAAAGAGTTTCTTCATCATGCCGTGGAGCGTTCGGTGCAGGGCCGGATCGTAGAGCAGGGAGGTCGGGGAGCGCAGCCAGCGGTAGAAATGGATCACCTGATTGTCGGCGTAGACGTTGTGGTACTGTGTGATCTCCTTCACCCAGCCCACCACCAGACTCTTCAAGATCCTGTGTAGGGACAGGGGAGGGGGGAAAAAAGAAGAAACCTTTCATTCTACAACTTTCCCCAGGTGTGAGCTACCTCTTATTACCTGGAGGTGCCGGTAGGACAAGCCCCCACCTGAAAGTGTTGGAGCAGAGAGCGGTCTCGTCGTAGCTGGCGGGGACGCTGGCCGCCTGGTTGCCCGTGACCATGTCCTCCAGCGAGGCCTGTTGGATCACGTCGAAGCTGATGCACAGGCTGGAGGCGCCTTCCATGTCGTTGATGCGATGGGACTGAAGGACGGTGTTGACGGCGAGGTTCTGGAGGTCCAGTTCCACGCACACTGCAGGGAGGCAAAGAGAAGGGACGACTCACACTCTGGTAAGCATTTCCTTATCCTCCTCCCATCCATCGGGAAGGTGAGATAGAAACATAACCAGCTGCACAAACAGGCTGGGGATTTTTTTTTTGCAGGGTTATCTTTTGTTGTTGTTGTTAATGGTGAGTATTCTGAGCAGACTGGTTACAAGTGGTGTGCCACATGGGTCTGAATTTAAAATGTTTGTGAGTGACATAGGGGAAGGTTTGCCTATTTGCCGAAGACTCTAAAGTGTGCAATATGGTTGATATTCCTGGAAGCGTCTGTAATATGGTAAATGATTTAGCTTTACTAGATAAGTGGTCAAAGCAATGGAAACTACAGTTTAATGTTTACAAATGTAAAATAATGCACTTGGGGGAAAGGAATCCTCAATCTGAGTCTTGTATTGGCAGTTCTGTGTCAGCAAAAACTTCACAAGAGAAGGATTTAGGGGTCATGATTTCTGACAGTCTCAAAATGAGTGAACAGTGCGGGTCAGGCGGTAGGGAAAGCGAGTAGAATGCTTGGCTGCATAAGCAGGAAGAGGGAGATTGTGATCCCCTTATATAGAGCGCTGGTGAGACCACATTTGTACTGTGTTTAGTTCTGGAGACCTCACCTACAAAAAGATATTGATGAAATTGAACGGGTCCAAAGACAGGCTACAAAAATGGTGGAAGGTCTTAAGCCTAAAACCTATCAGTAAAGACTTCATGAACTCAATCTGTATAGTCTGGACTCTGGAGGACAGAAGGGAAAGGGGGGACATGATTGAAACAGGGAAATATGTCAAAGGGTTAAATAAGGTTCAGGAGGGAAGTGTTTTTCACACACAAGGACAAGGGGGCACAATCTGAGGTTAGTTGGGGGAAAGATCAGAAGCAACGGGAGAAAATATTATTTGACTGAAAGAGTTGTAAATGTTTGGAACAAACTCCCAGCAAACGTGGTTGGTCCATCCACAGTAACTAAATTTAAACATGCCTGGGATAAACCTAGATCCATCCTAAGATAAAATACAGGAAATCGTATAAGGGTAGACTAGGTGGACCAGGAGGTCTTTTCCTGCCATCAATCTTCTATGATCTCCGTCCGTTCGTTATTCACCTGTGGAATAGCAGCCCGGGTGGTTGATCTCCACAGAGGCCCTTTCATCAAACTCCATGACCAGGCGGCTGTCATCTGCCTCCTTTCCCCCCATGTCCGGGCGGGAGGTGGGCGAGAGCCAAAGGAGGTGATTGTGGCGATGGAGATGGCGGGAGAAGAATAGGTCCGTGCCAAAGATGGAGACGTCGTCCGGAAGGTTCCCGACAGGGAGGTGGTAATACCTAGGCAAGGAGGAGAGGAAGAGGAGGAACGTTCAACTGAGCGGCGGAGAGCAGACTGGTTGGCTGCAGCTTCTAAGGGTATTCCCCCTAATTTCCATGGAGGTTTCTCCCCACCTTTTCCAGCCCTGTTTCCTCCCAGGATATTCCCAGAGAGGATTCTCCCCGCATTTTCCAGCCCTGTTTCCTCCCAGGATATTCCTAGAGAGGCTCCATGGAGGCTTCTCCCTGCATTTTCCGGTCCTGTTTCCTCCCAGGAGATTCCTAGAGAGGCCCCACGGAGGCTTCTCCCCCCTTTTCCGGCTCTGTTTCCTCTCTGGAGATTCCTACAGAGGCCCCAGAGACTTCTCCCCACCTTTTCTGGCCCTGTTTCCTCCCAGGGGATTCCTAGAGAGTCCCCACAGAGGCTTCTCCCTGCCTTTTCCAGCCCTGTTTCCTCTCAGGAGATTCCTAGAGAGGCCCCACGGAGGCTTCTCCCCGACTTTTCCGGCCCTGTTTCCTTCCAGGGGATTCCTAGAGAGTCCCCACAGAGGCTTCTCCCTGCCTTCTCCAGCCCTGTTTCCTCCCAGGAGATTCCCAGAGAAGCCCCACGGAGGCTTCTCCCCTTTTCCGGCCCTGTTTCCTCCCAGGGGATTCCTAGAGAGTCCCCACAGAGGCTTCTCCCCGCCTTTTCCAGCCCTGTTTCCTCCCAGGGGATTCCCAGAGAGGCCCAACAGAGGCTTCTCCCCTTTTCCAGCCCTGTTTCCTCCCAGGAGATTCCCAGAGAGGCCCCACGGAGGCTTCTCCCCTTTTCCGGCCCTGTTTCCTCCCAGGGGATTCCTAGAGAGTCCCCACAGAGGTTTCTCCCCGCCTTTTCCAGCCCTGTTTCCTCCCAGGAGATTCCCAGAGAGGCCCCACGGAGGCTTCTCCCCGCATTTTCCAGCCCTGTTTCCTCCCAGGAGATTCCTAGAGAGGCCCCACAGAGGCTTCTCCCTGCCTTTTCCAGCCCTGTTTCCTCTCAGGAGATTCCTAGAGAGGCCCCACGGAGGCTTCTCCCTGACTTTTCCGGCCCTGTTTCCTCCCAGGGGATTCCTAGAGAGTCCCCACAGAGGCTTCTCCCCGCATTTTCCAGCCCTGTTTCCTCCCAGGAGATTCCTAGAGAGGCCCCACGGAGGCTTCTCCCCTTTTCCAGCCCTGTTTCCTCCCAGGGGATTCCCAGAGAGGCCCCACAGAGGCTTCTCCCCGCCTTTTCCAGCCCTGTTTCCTTCCAGGAGATTCCCAGAGAGGCCCCACGGAGGCTTCTCCCTGCCTTTTCTGGATCTGTTTCCTCCCAGGAGATTCCCAGAGGCCCCACAGAGGCTTCTCCCTGCCTTTTCCGGCCTTGTTTCCTCCCAGGGGATTCCTAGAGAGTCCCCACGGAGGCTTCTCCCTGCCCTTTCCAGCCCTGTTTCCTCCCAAGAGATTCCTAGAGAGGCCCCACAGAGGCTTCTCCCTGCCTTTTCCAGCCCTGTTTCCTCCCAGGAGATTCCTAGAGAGGCCCCACGGAGGCTTCTCCCTGCCTTTTCCAGCCCTGTTTCCTCCCAGGAGATTCCCAGAGAGGCCCCACGGAGGCTTCTCCCTGCCTTTTCTGTCCCTGTTTCCTCCCAGGAGATTCCCAGAGAGGCCCCACGGAGGCATCTCCCTGCCTTTTCTGTCCCTGTTTCCTCCCAGGAGATTCCCAGAGAGGCCCCACAGAGGCTTCTCCCTTCCTTTTCCAGTTACAGATTCGGAGGCTCAGGCAAGTGGAAAATGGTTCTTGAGAAGAGGCAAAAAAAATCTCGAATACCCGGTTCTTGTCTTAAAAAGTTTGTAAGTAGAGGCATTCTTAGGTAGAGATACCAGTGTATCTGGAAAAGAACTAATGATTTGGGATGGGTAAATCTACCTGCCGAAAGACTCACCTGCTCATGTCAAAGGCCTGAGAAAGACACATGTCCAGTTTGAGGTAGTGGCGGATCAAGTGGCGGGCACCATGGCGCTGCCAGTCCAGTATGCTGTAGTTGATGTCGTCCGTCACGTGGACAGGGACCAGGGGGAACTCCTCCAGGACGGGCATGGCGCTGGCCAGCCGCTTCAAATCCCAGTTGGACTGCACAGCAACGAGGGTCGGGCCCCGACGTTCATCCTGTGGCAGACAACATAAATACTCTTTAAGAGGACGGGAGAATTCTTTTGGGTAATTTTTTTCCTCCCGTTTCCATTTATAGATCAGTACACATACCTGAAAATATGTCAATTAACAAACACATTTATACACCAAGAGCCTCAGTGGTGCAGTGGTTAGAGTGCAGTACTGCAAGCTACCTCTGCTGATCATTGTCTGCCAGCAGTTTGGTAGATTAAATCTCAGTAGGCTCAAGGCTGACATCAGCCTTCCTTTCTTCCGAATTGGGTAAAATGAGGGCCCAGATTGTTGGGAGCAAGAGGCCGACTCTCTGTAAACTGCTTAGGGAGGGCTGTAAACTACTGTCAAGAGGTATAGAAGTCTAAATGCTCTTCCTTCCTTCCTTCCTTCTTTCCTTCCTCCTTCCCTTCCTTCCTTCCTCCTTCCCTTCCTTCCTTCCTCCTTTCCTCCCTTCCTGACTGACTGAAGGTTGACTCAGCCTTCCGTCCTTCTGACGTGGGTCAACAATCGGTGGACCCAGATTGTTGGGAGCAAGAGGCCGACTCTCTGTAAACTGCTTAGGGAGGTATTTATTTATTTATTTTTATTTTATTTATTAGATTTGTATGCCGCCCCTCTCCGTAGACTCGGGGCGGCTCACAACACAATAAAACAGTTAATAACAAATCTAATAATTTAAAAAATTTAAATATATTAAAACCCCCACTATTAAGCAGACATACGTACAAACATACCATACATAAATTGTATAGGCCCGGGGGAGATATCTCAGTTCCCCCATGCCTGACAACAAAGGTGGGTTTTGAGGAGTTTACGAAAGGCAAGGAGGGTAGGGGCAGTTCTAATTTCCAGGGGGAGCTGGTTCCAGAGGGTCGGAGCCGCCACAGAGAAGGCTCTTCCCCTGGGGCCCTCCAAATGACATTGTTTAGTTGACGGGACCCGGAGAAGGCCCACTCTGTGGGACCTAATCGGTCGCTGGGATTCGTGCAGCAGAAGGCAGTCCCTGAGATATTCTGGTCCGGTGCCATGAAGGGCTTTATAGGTCATAACCAACACTTTGAATTGTGACCGGAAACCGATCAGCAACCAGTGCAGACTGTGGAGTGTTGGTGTGACATGGGCATATTTGGGAAAGCCCATGATAGCTCTCGCAGCTGCATTCTGCACGATCTGAAGTTTCCGAACACTCTTCAGAGGTAGCCCCATGTAGAGAGCGTTACAGTAGTCGAGCCTCGAGGTGATGAGGGCATGAGTGACTGTGAGCATTGACTCCCGGTCCAAATAGGGCCACAACTGGTGCACCAGGCGAACCTGGGCGAATGTAGTCTAAATGCTATTCCTTCCTTCCTTCCTTCCTTCCTTCCCTCCCTCCCTCCCTCCCTCCTGAGGTGGGTCAACAATCGGTGGACCCAGATTGTTGGGGGGCAAGAGGTTGACTCTCTATAAACTGCTTAAAGAGGGCTGTAAAGCACTGTGAAGCAGTATATAAGTCTAAATGCTATTGCTATTTTTCCCCCCAACAGCCAAACATCTAAAGCATCTCCTTGCAAGGTGTGGGGGGTCCCATTCCTTACCTTGTAACCCATCAGGAGGCGCTGGAGCGCTCTGCAGATGCTCTTGAGGTCCGTTTCCGCTCGGACTTCGAAGAGGTGCTTGTCTGGCGGGAGCAGTTCGCGGCCCACCTTCTCCACCATGGAAGCATGCTCGGCGGAGTACAGATTGCCGAGGTTTGGCATCTGGTTACTGCGCACCTGAGACAAAGGGGGGACATGAGAGCGCACGCTCAGCTGCAGGAAGGGGGGGACCCAGGACAGGGATTGTAGGGAGCAGGGGGGTCCTTACTGATCCTTACTGTATCAAGCACGAAGATGGAGGCTTTGCGCTGGGAAGGGATGAAGAGGCCAAGCAGGGCCTTGCTGCCCTGGGAGTGATGATAGAGGTAGATGTGCCGGATGCTCCCTAGACACAGAAAGAAGCCGTACGTTAGAGGGAAATTGTTGTGGTTAGCTCTGGCCCTGCTCCTGCCCCAAGGACTGTGGATGTGGGGGAGACATCCACATGCTGCAGGCCTGTTTTGCCCCCCTGGTGGAATCTGATGATGAAGGCTCCTCTGACCAAGAAGACATGAGTGACAGGGAGGAGGAGAGTGGGGCAGACAACTCAGAAGGAGATCAATTCTCTAGCTCCTCCTTGGATTCAGAACAAGAGTTAATGATACAGCCAGGCATGCGGAGAGCGATGCATAGGCAGCAACAACTGAGAGATTATTATCAAAGAAAATGAGGCCACCTGTGGTTGGGTGGGGCTGTGGTCATTAGTGAGGCTGCTATAAATAGAAGCCTGTGGGTTTGGCCATTGTGGAGGATTATCTGATCCTTGTGTTTCGTGCCTGCTTTGCTGACTTTGACCTTTTGTGTGCTGATTTTTCCCGGCTTTGAAACTAAACCAGAGCCAAGTGTGTTTCACTTTGTGAAAGAAGAAGGACTGTGAATTGCCTCACAGCTGCAAGCTAAGTATCTCAGAACTGATAAGGGACTTGTATAAATTACCAGTTTGTTTGGAGACGAGGGCTCTTTGCTATACCAAAAGAGGGCTTGGTTTAAGGGAATTTTCATTATAAAGAACATTGTTTTGAATTTTCAAACGTGTGTGTGTGTCTGAAATTTGTACCTGTGAATTTTTGGGAGGAGTCTACCAGAGAGCCCGACAGAACAGAAATGAGCATTACCGCAGCTGTGGGAGAAATCAATCTCCCAGGTGCCTCCCCCTAGTGTCAGGGTTCCTGTAGAAAAAACTTCTGCTTCTAATAAGGTGAAAACTACGGGAGTTTCGGAATCAGTTTTAATGTCAGGGTCCCAAGTACAGTGGCCCCTCTACTTACGAACTTAATTCCTTCCATGACCAGGTTCTTAAGTAGGAAAGTTTGTAAGAAGGAGCAATTTTTCCCATAGGAATCAATGTAGAAGCAAATAATGTGTGCGATTGGGGAAACCACAGGGAGGGTGGAGGCCCTGTTTCCTCCCAGGAGATTCCTAGAGAGGCCCCACGGAGGCTTCTCCCTGCCTTTTCCGGCCCTGTTTCCTCCCAGGAGATTTCTAGAGAGGCCCCACGGAGGCTTCCCCCTGCCTTTTCCGGCCCTGTTTCCTCCCAGGAGATTCCCAGAGAGGCCCCACGGAGGCTTCTCCCCGCCTTTTCCGGCCATTTCTTCCCAGGAGATTCCCAGAGAGGCCCCACGGAGGCTTCTCCCAGCCTTTTCCGGCCCTGTTTCCTCCCAGGAGATTCCTAGAGAGGCCCCACAGAGGCTTCTCCCTGCCTTTTCCGGCCCTGTTTCCTCCCAAGAGATTCCCAGAGAGGCCCCACGGAGGCTTCTCCCCGCCTTTTCCGGCCATTTCTTCCCAGGAGATTCCTAGAGAGGCCCCACGGAGGCTTCTCCCCACCTTTCCGGTTACAGTTTCGGAGGCTCAGGTTTGTAAGTGAAAAAATGGTTCTTGCGAAGAGGCAAAAAAAATATTGAACACCCGGTTCTTATCTAGAAAAGTTGGCAAGTAGAGGCGTTCTTAGGTAGAGGTACCACTGTAATACCATATTTTTTTTTGCTCCATAAGACGCACGTTTATGTCTCCCAAAAGTGGGCGGAAATGTCTGTGTGACTTACAGAGTGAATATTACCGAAACCCCACCTAATCTCACCCTGTTTTTGGCCACACTGTGCTCTGTTTTTGGCATTTAAAAAAACCCCTGGTTTTGGCTTCCGTATGGTGGTCGGAAACAGGGCGCACAGAGGCCAAAAACAGGACGCGTGGAGACAGAAAACTGGAGCGCATCTTATGGAGCAAAAAATGCAGCAATTCCATTGAAAGCAAGGTTCCGAGGCACTTGAGTTCCTCAAAGATTCCTTTTAGTGGAAATCTCACATCGACAACTGTGAAACTCCTGCGGTTTTCACCTCATTAAAACTTTTTCTACTTTCAGCAAACAATAAATTCCGCAGTTCAATCAGTCTGACAACCAGGGGGCGCATCGTTCCACTTTCTTCTTACCAGGTGTGAGAATGTCCTTGGTTCTCAAGAGAAAAATATTTTGCTTTGGCTACAAAAATCCCTCTCCACACACACACCCCTCCCCGACCTCAGCCTCTAGTCCAGCAACATTGAAGCAGACAAAGCTCGGACACCTTCAGGATTGATATCTACCTGGCTCCAGGTAGCTGAACTGCGCCAGAGACTGCCTCTCTAGGTGCTCCAGGTCAAAGGTCTCAGCTTCCCGGCCACTCAGGTGCCTCACCAAGTGCTTGTTCACCATGCAGACGCAGCCCAGGTGAACCAGGGCCCGCAGGAGTAATGGCACCTGGGGGAGAAATTGGGTCAGGCTACAGGGCAAGGGTCCCGAGCACGACAACAAAGCTACAACGCTGAAGATTAGATTAGATTTAGATTTATTGGATTTATATGCCGCCCCTCTCCGCAAACTCGGGGCGGCTCACAAAGTAAAAACAATACATAATAGCAAATCCAATACCCACCAATCCAATTACAATTTTAAGCTAAAAAATTCATTAAAAAAAACAACCCCAGAATATTAAAATCAATCTAACACCAAAACAACATGGGCAAGGGGGAGATGTTTCAGTTCCCCCATGCCTGACGGCAGAGGTGGGTTTTAAGGAGTTTGCGAAAGGCAAGGAGGGTGGGGGCAATCCTAATCTCAGGGGGGAGCTGGTTCCAGAGGGTCGGAGCCGCCACAGAGAAGGCTCTTCCCCCTGGGTCCCACCAGACGACATTGTTTAGTCGACGGGACCTGGAGAAGGCCAACTCTGTGGGACCGAACCGGTCGCTGGGATTCGTGCGGCAGGAGGCAATCCCGGAGATATTCTGGTCCAGTGCCATGAAGGCAAACAGCCCTCCCCCAATGGGTCGACCTCGAGGGAGGCACAGAATGCCATGATTGCCACATCAGAATGAAGCAACAGAGAGAATGCCGTCCCCCAACTACCATTCACTCATGCGCTGTATAAGGCAACCTGCTCGTGACTTCCCTATAGATAATTAACGGAAGCTCCATTCTTTGCTCCATTTGGACAAATGAATAAATGAATAAATAAATAAAATATACAGGGTGTCCAGGGGGAAAGGCATTTTGAAATTCCCTGGCATTTCCCTGTAACTTGCGATCTAGTGAAAGCCGCGGTTGCAGATGACGTCACAACAAACGGCTCAGCCGTGGAGAAATATCGGTAACAAGTGGATGCCACAGTTATGCTCATTTTTGCTTGACTCTGCCAGGCAGCGCGATCCGTTTTTTAAAAAATATGATTATTCCTTGACTTTTAAACATTGTAATACAGTTTGTTTTTCCACCCCTGATTTATTCCATTTCTTTCACGAATTCCCTGATAATTCTCTAATATTTCCCGAACCGCCGGTTTCCCTGATAATTCCCTGATTTCCCCTTTTCCAGGTCGTATGCCGCCCCTCTCCGAAGACTTGGAGTTGGCTTTCTCCAGGTCCGCCGACTAAACAATGTCATCTGGAGGGACCCAGGGGAAGAGCCTTCTCTGTGGTGGCCCCGACCTCTGGAATCAACTCCCCCTGGAGATTAGGATTGCTTAAAACCCACCTCTGCCGCCAGGCATGGGGGAATTGATTCTCCTGGGCGTTTCCATTTTATGTATGGTCCATTTTATGTATGGTTTATCTGAGATGTAGGACTGTTTTTTATATTAAGGGTTTTAAATTGTTTTTAATCATTGGATTTGTACTGTGTTTGTTGTTGTGAGCCGCTCCGAGTCTTCGGAGAGGGCGGCATACAAATCTAATTAATAATAATAATAATAATAATAATAATAATAATAATAATAAACCCTGGATAGAGTTTTCTCTGGCTAAAAGAGTTTCTGAAATCCCATAAATATTATTGCAAGGGCTGTTCACTGGTGTGGCAATGGAAGGAGCCAACTTGTTGCCCGTCTATCTGCTCCCCCTTTTCGCTCTCCCCCTTTTCACATTTTAATCAAGGCATTACCTGGGTCTCGTAAACCCCCTCAATGTCTGGAGCAGAGAGGCCGGCGTTGATCTCGTTGACGTGCTCCAGGTACATGTCTTCAGGCACGGAGTACTCGTACAGGTGGAAAACCAAACTGGAACGGGGAAGAATTCGATTCACCTGCAAAGAGAGTAGGCACAGCTCAGGAGGAAGTGTCAGCGTTCCAATAAACACCCCCAACGAAATAAAACTCCGAGCTTAGAACTTCCTCAAAGTTCCAATTTATTAGAGAGACCATTCATTCATTCATTCATTCATTCATTCATTCATTCATTCATTCATTCATTCATTCATTGGATTTGTATGCCGCCACTCTCCGTGGACTCAGGGCGGCTAACAGTGGTAAAAACAGCATGTGACAATACAATACTAAAACAGCTAAAAACCCTTGTTATAAAACCATCATGCATACAAACATACCATGCATAAAATTGTAAAGGCCTAGGGGGAAAGAGTATCTCAGTTCCCCCATGCCTGACGGCAGAGGTGGGTTTTAAGGAGCTTACGAAAGGCAAGGAGGGTGGGGGTTATTCTAATCTCCGGGGGGAGTTGATTCCAGAGGGCCGGGGCCGCCACAGAGAAGGCTCTTCCCATGGGTCCCGCCAAACGACATTGTTTAGTCGACGGGACCCGGAGAAGGCCAACTCTGTGGGACCTTATCGGTCGCTGGGATTCGTGCGGTAGCAGGCGGTTCCGGAGGTACTCTGGTCCATTGCCATGTAGGGCTTTATAGGTCATAACCAACACTTTGAATTGTGACCGGAAACCGATCGGCAGCCAGTGCAGGCCACAGAGTGTTGTAGAAACGTGGGCGAATCTAGGAAGCCCCATGATGGCTCTCGCAGCTGCATTCTGCACGATCTGAAGTTTCCGAACACTTTTCAGAGGTAGCCCCATGTAGACAGCGTTACAGTAGTCAAACCCCGAGGTGATGAGGGCATGAGCGACCGTGAGCAATGACTCCCTGTCCAAATAGGGCCGCAACTGGTGCACCAGGCGAACCTGGGCAAATGCCCTCCTCGCCATAGCCGAAACATGATATTCCAATGTCAGCTGCGGATCAAGGAGGACGCCCAAGTTGCGAACCCTCTCTGAGGGGGTCAATAATTCCCCCCCCCCCAGGGTGATGGACGGACAGATGGAATTGTCCTTGGGAGGCAAAACCCACAGCCACTCCGTCTTATCCGGGTTGAGCTTGAGTCTGTTGACACCCATCCAGGCCCCAACAGCCTCCAGGCACCGGCACATCACTTCCGCTGCTTCCTTGACTGGACATGGGGTGGAGATGTACAGCTGGGTATCATCGGCATAAATAGCCCCAACAAAATAAAACTCCGAGGCTAGAAAGTTCCTCAAAGTTACAATTTATTAGAGAGGCCATGTTGGCAACATCTGGGAAAGTTGCGGCCCTATTTGGACCGGGACTCACTGCTCACAGTCACTCATGCCCTCATCACCTCGAGGCTCGACTACTGTAACGCTCTCTACATGGGGCTACCTTTGAAAAGTGTTCGGAAACTTCAGATCGTGCAGAATGCAGCTGTGAGAGCAATCATGGGCTTCTCTAAATATGCCCATGTAACACCAACACTCCGCAGTCTGCATTGGTCGCCGATCAGTTTCCGGTCACAATTCAAAGTGTTGGTTATGATCTATAAAGCCCTTCATGGCACCGGACCAGACTATCTCAGGGACCGCCTTCTGCTGCACGAATCCCAGCGACCAGTTAGGTCCCACAGAGTTTGCCTTCTCCGGGTCCCGTCAACTAAACAATGCCGCTTGGTGGGACCCAGGGGAAGAGCCTTCTCTGTGGCGGCCCCGGCCCTCTGGAACCAACTCCCCCCAGAGATTAGAATTGCCCCCACCCTCCTTGCCTTTCGAATGCTACTTAAAACCCACCTCCGCCGCCAGGCATGGGGGAATTAAGACTTCTACTCCCCCTAGGCTGTTACAATTGTATGCATGGTATGTTTGTATGTACGTTTGGTTTTATATATTAAGGGGTTTTAATTCGCTTTTAGTATTGGATTATTATTGTATATTGTTTACGATTGTTGTTAACCGCCCCGAGTTTTTGGAGAGGGGTGGCATATAAATCCAATAAAACTTGAAACCACAAATCTGAAAGCTGCCGGGTTTTCTCCACCCGAACGAAAGTTCAAGTCCCTGTCCAGCACCCACATGTCCAGACAGATGGGAAATTATGTCCTGGACTGTTCCTCTAGGACAGTGATTTTCAACCTTTTTTGAGCCGCGGCACATTTTTTACATTTACAAAACCCTGGGGCACATTGAGCGGGGGGAGGGTGGGGGCTAAAAAAAGTTTGGACAAAAATATTTTCTCTCTCTCTTCCTCCCTTTTGCTCTATTTCTCTCTCTTCCTCCCTCTTTCTCTCCCTTCCTTCTTTCTCTCTCCATCCCTCTTTTTCTTCCTTCCTCTCTTTTTTGCTCTCTTTCTCTCTCCCTCCCTACCTCCCTCTATGTCTTTCTCTCTCTCCTTCCCTCCCTCTCTTTCTATCTCTCTCTTGATTTCTCTCTCTCTTGTTCTTTCTCTCTCTTGCTTTCTCTCTCTCTCTCTCTCTCTTGCTTTCTCTCTCTCTCTCTCTTGCTTTCTTTCTCTCTCTCTCTTGCTTTCTTTCTCTCTCCAAGCTTCGCGGCACACCTGACCATGTCTCACGGCACACTAGTGTGCCGCGGCACACTGGTTGAAAAACACTGCTCTAGGAAAGGAGTTGGAGGTACCTTTTTGTAGACGGTGCTGTCTTCAGGTTTAGGGACACGCTGGTTGATGTAGAAGATGCGTGGGACGTTCAGTTTCAGGCAGTAGAGGTCGCTCCCGATGACCGCCCACAGCTTGAAGAGGCCTGGCTGGCCAGTCTGAGCAATCTTGGGAGGAGGAAGAAAAAAGGTTTGAGGACCAGAGGAGAATCTTGAGTTTTTTAAATCAACCACTGGGAACATTTGGATTATTTTCTCGAGATGATGATGGTGATGGTGATGATGGTGATGATGATGATGATTATTATTATTATTTATTGGATTTGTATGCCGCCCCTCTCCGTAGACTCGGGGCGGCTAACAACAGTAATAAAAAACATCATATAAATCCAATACTAAAACAACTAAAAAAAAACCTTGTTATAAAACCAAACATACATACAAACATACCATGCATAAAATTGTAAAGGCCTAGGGGGAAAGAATATCTCAGTTCCCCCATGCCTGATGGCAGAGGTGGGTTTTAAGGAGCTTACGAAAGGCAAGGAGGGTGGGGGCAATTCTAATCTCTGGGGGGAGTTGGTTCCAGAGGGCCGGGGCCCGCCACAGAGAAGGCTCTTCCTCTTGGTCCCGCCAAGCGACATTGTTTTGTTGACAGGACTCTGTGGGACCTGACTGGTTGCTGGGATTCGTGCGGCAGAAGGTGGTCCCGGAGATATTCTGGTCCGGTGCCATGAAGGGCTTTATAGGTCAGTGTTTTTCAACCAGTGTGCCGTGGCACACTAGTGTGCCGCGGAGACCTGGTCAGGTGTGCCGCGAAGCTCAGAGAAAGAAAACAAGAGAGAGAGATAGAAAGAGAGAGAAAGAGAAAGCAAACAAGAGAGAAAGCAAGCAAGAGAAAGAAAGCAAGCAAGAGAAAGAGAACAAGAGAGAAAGAAAGCAAGAGAGAGAGCAAGAGAGAGAAAGAAAGAAAGCAAGAGAGAGAGAGAAAGAGAGGGAGGGGAAGGTGGGAGAGAGAAAGACATAAAGGGATGGAGGGTGGGAGGGAGAGAGAGAGAGAGAGAGCAAAAAGAGGAAAGAAGGAAGAGAGAAAGAAAGAGGGATGGAGAGAGAGAAAAAAAGAGGAAGGGAGAGAAAGAGGGAGAGAGAATAGAGCGAAAGGGAGGAAGAGAGAGAATTTTTTGTCCAATAATTTTTTAGCCCCCCCCCCCCCCCACTCAATGTGCCCCATGGTTTTGTAAATGTAAAAAATGTGCCGCGGCTCAAAAAAGGTTGAACATCACTGTTATAGGTGATGACCAACACTTTGAATTGTGACCGGAAAACTGATCGGCAACCAATGCAGACTGCGGAGTGTTGGTGTAACATGGGCATATTTAGGGAAGCCCGTGATTGCTCTCGCAGCTGCATTCTGCATGATCTGAAGTTTCCGAACACTTTTCAAAGGTAGCCCCATGTAGAGAGCGTTACAGTAGTCGAGCCTCGAGGTGATGAGGGCATGAGTGACTGTGAGCAGTGAGTCCCGGTCCAAATAGGGCCGCAACTGGTGCACCAGGCAAATGCTAGCAGGGAGAAGAAATGTGAGCAGGTTAAAGTATTTGTCCTGACAAAAGGCAAGAAGAATCTAAGGAAGAACAATGCTGCACAAATCCAGCAACCGGTTAGGTCCCCCGGTTAGGAGTTAATAATAATAATAATAATAATAATAATAATAATAATATAATAATAATAATAATAATTTATTAGATTTGTATGCCACCCCTCTCCAAAGACTTGGAGTTGGCCTTCTCTGGTCCCGTCGACGAAACAATGTCGTCTGGCGGGTACCCAGGGGAAGAGCCTTCTCTGTGGCGGCCCCGACCCTCTGGAATAAACTCCCCCTGGAGATAAGGATTGCCCCCACCCTCCTTGCCTTTCGCAAACTCCTAAAACCCAATAATAATAATAATAATTATTATTATTATAAATATTATTATTATTGTTATTGTTATTATTATTATTGGAGGGAAATTACCAGAATCTTGGAAACATGCATATATAAGTTTAACTCCCCAAAACGAATCAGAAAAATATTTAATTCAAATTACAGACCAATCACTCTTCTGAACAGACTACAAAATATTGGCGGCAATTATCGCAGAAAGATTAAAATTAATATTAAATCAAATGATTCATATAGATCAAAGTGGATTCTTACTGTATAGACAGATCAAAAACAATACCAGAACAATATTAAACACAATTGAATATTACGACGTACATGTGGGAAAACAAGCAGCTTTAATATTTGTAGACGCAGAAAAAGCTTTTGATAAAGTGATTTGGAAATATTATTATTATTATCTGGTCAGCGGTGCCCACATTGAACGTTGCCCACAGTCCCCTGCGGTGGGTGCGCCCATACCTGGACTATTTGCCACGGCATGTCGAGGATGCTCCGCGCGGTCTTGCGCAGGAAATTGCTCAGCCCCTTGGAAGGCCCGGCCCGGATCACTCCTCCCCCCGGGGCTGCTTCTCCGTCGGCCAGCCTCCGCTTCTTCCGGCGCTCCTGGCGTTGCCGGGCTTGCAGCTCCCACTTCTTCTTATGGTAGCGCAGCCAGAGAAGCCGTTCCTCCTGCGGCAGAGCAAACCAGGCGGATGAGGCTGTGGGGAAGGGCTGCAAAGCCCTACTGAAAGAGTAGTAGATCTTTGGAACAAACTTCCAGCAGACGTGGTTGGTAAATCCACAGTAAACTGTGGATTTACCAACCACGTCTGCTGGAAATTTGTTCCAAAGAGTCTAGCTAACTCTTCAGTAGGGGCTTGGGGTCGAGCCCTTCCTCCGACAGCCTCATCCGCCTGGGTTGAGCAGTGCAGTCAGGCGGTAGGGAAAGCAAGTAGGATGCTTGGCTGCATAGCTAGAGGTATAACAAGCAGGAAGAGGGAGATTATGATCCCGCTATATAGAATGCTGGTGAGACCATATTTGGAATACTGTGTCCAGTTCTGGAGACCTCACCTACAAAAAGATATTGACAAAATTGAACGGGTCCAAAGACGGGCTACTAGAATGGTGGAAGGTCTTAAGCATAAAAAGTATCAGGAAAGACTTAATGAACTCAATCTGTATAGTCTGGAGGACAGAAGGAAAAGGGGGGACGTGATCAAAACATTTAAATATGTTAAAGGGTTAAATAAGGTCCAGGAGGGAAGTGTTTTTAATAGGAAAGTGAACACAAGAACAAGGGGGCACAATCTGAAGTTAGTTGGGGGAAAGATCAAAAGCAACATGAGAAAATATTATTTGACTGAAAGAGTAGTAGATCCTTGGAACAAACTTCCAGCAGACGTGGTTGGTAAATCCACAGTAACTGAATTGAAACATGCCTGGGATAAACATAGATCCATCCTAAGATAAAATACAGAAAATAGTATAAGGGCAGACTAGATGGACCAGGAGGTCTTTTTCTGCCGTCAGACTTCTATGTTTCTATGTTTCATCGGGACCAGAGATCTGTTGCAGTGTAGCATAGGAATATATCACATTATATATACCTGGACCTCTAGCATAAAATGCTCGGCTTACCCTGATTCTATTATAGCCAGGATAGGACGGAATTAACTTAAGTCTGCATTTCTGGTGAATTTGCAACAGGATGACAACTGACCATAAAAGGGTTCAATAAACATTTCACTGATAAACAAGTCTACATCACTCCAAACAGGACCTTATACGATCAAAGGGGGAAATTTACATTGCCTGAAGCAAAACAGGACGAGACTGGGATAAAAGACTTTGACCACGGTACTCAGCCGGGTGTGGGCTGCAGCCTGGGGTTGAGGAACCCCCTGATCTAGACAGAAAGATGCCAAATGCAAGCCTATTGATCCGGCTGGTCTCCCAAACATAACAGACCCTCTGTAGTTAAATCAATGGCTCTTTTATTAGGAGCGCCAGCAGCCCCGGCAAAAAGTTTCCCCATCAACGCAGATGGGCTACAAGAATGGTGGAAGGTCTTAAGCATAAAATGTATCAGGAAAGACTTCATGAACTCAATCTGTAGAGTCTGGAGGACAGAAGGAAAAGGGGGGACATGATCGAAACATTTAAATATGTTAAAGGATTAAATAAGGTTTAGGAGGGAAGTGTTTTTAATAGGAAAGTGAACACAAGAACAAGGGGACACAATCTGAGGTCAGTTGGGGGAAAGATCAGAAGCAACGTGAGAAAATATTATTTTACTGAAAGAGTAGTAAATCCTTGGAACAAACTTCCAGCAGATGTGGTTGGTCAATCCACAGTAACTGGATTTAAACAGGCCTGGGATAAACATATATCCATCCTAAGATAAAATACAGGAAATAGTATAAGGGCAGACGAGATGGACCAGGAGGTCTTTTTCTGCCGTCAGTCTTCTATTTTTCAATGTTTCTAAGGAAAGAAGGAAGGAAGGAAGGAGGGAGGGAGGGAGGGAGGAAGGAAGGAAGGAAGGAAGGAAGGAAGGAAGGAAAGAGAAGGGAGGAAGAGAAGGAAGGAAGATGGGAGGGAGGGAGGGAGGGAGGGAGGAAGGAAGGAAGGAAGGAAGGAAGGAAGGAAGGAAGGAAGGAAGGAAGGAAGAATCCACAGTAACTGAATTGAAACATGCCTGGGATAAACATACAACCATCCTAAGATAAAATACAAGAAATAGTAGAAGGGCAGACTAGATGGATCATGAGGTCTTTTCTGCCGTCAGTCTTCTCAGGTTGCTTTGACGCTAACCCTGACTCCTATGCCTCCACCTCCTCCGAATTGACTGCTAGAGGGGCCTATGTCCACCTCTGTTGGAAGAGCTGCTCTTCGCAAGGATAACCAAGCCCCTTTGAGCAATGGCCATAAACGTCCAACAACTTCCTTTTTCGGAAGCTATCTCGGGGGTGAAGGAATCAATGGCGTTCCCACCAGGGCAGCCTCAACCTCAAAGCAACCTTGCTGCTAATTTGGCCAAGAAGCTTTTTTTTAAAAAAATATTTTTATTGAATTTTTTTTTAAAGACAAACAAAGACACTCAAGGAGCTGTCATTGCTCCGCTTATCTTAGAAGTCTAACTACTACAAAAAATAAAAACCTAACTATAGTCAGATCAATAGAAAAATAGCATACATTTGTATTAGATATTTATTAAATTTGACTCTATATGTTAATTAATTACTTTGTCTGTAAAATACTTATTCAAAAAAATATATAATATAGTAAATATCTAAATTTATTCTACTGTAAACCTTTTTAAACTATTAAACTCCAACTTATAACAGTTCAAAACTATAGGTTCAAAAAGTTATAAATTCTTGTTACTTTAACTTGTAATATCATTTTTAAAATCCCACCATTCATACAATTTGTTCCATATTTTATAATATTCTGTTTCTACTTGATTATTCAAGCGTTTTGGCCTGCTCTCTGATGGACGTGCAGCCCCCCTAAGGAAGCTGACTTACCTTCGTGGTGCCAGCGGGCGGTGGGGGGCCCAGGATCTCCCTCCAGGATTGGGTGAGCTCCAGAGCTTGGGACGGCTGCTGGCTCTCCTCTGCCGTGGGGGTTCGTTTACGCTTGCTCGATATGGGGGGCACCGGCTGCAAGGGTTTGGTGACCCCAAAATCTTCCATATCGACCACCTGACTGTTTGGGGTACTCTCCCTGGGGAGGTTAGTGGAGACCTAGAGGGAAAGGCCGCAGACAATTTTATTTATTATTATTAAACTTGTATGCTGCCCCTCTCCGTAGACGGGTGGAAGGATGTTCATCTAAGGATATAGAGGTGGCCCCTCTACTTACGAACTTCATTCGTTCCGTGACCAGGTTCTTCAGTAGAAAAGTTTGTAAGAAGAAGCAATTTTTCCCATAGGAATCAATATAAAAGCAAATAATGCGTGCGAGTGGGGAAACCACAGGGAGGGTGGAGGCCCTGTTTCCTCCCAGGAGATTCCTAGAGAGGCCCCACGGAGGCTTCTCCCTGCCTTTTCCGCCCCTGTTCCCTCCCAGGAGATTCCCAGAGAGGCCCCACGGAGGCTTCTCCCCACCTTTTCTGGCCCAGTTTCCTCCCAGGAGATTGCTAGAGAGGCCCCGCAGTGGCTTCTCCCTGCCTTTTCTGGCCCTGTTTCCTCCCAGGAGTTTCCTAGAGAGGCCCCACGGAGGCTTCTCCCTGCCTTTTCCGCCCCTGTTCCCTCCCAGGAGATTGCCAGAGAGGCCCCACGGAGGCTTCTCCCCGCCTTTTCTGGCCCTGTTTCCTCCCAGGAGTTTCCTAGAGAGGCCCCACGGAGGCTTCTCCCTGCCTTTTCCGCCCCTGTTCCCTCCCAGGAGATTCCCAGAGAGGCCCCACGGAGGCTTCTCCCTGCTTTTTCCGGTTACAGTTTCGGAGGCTCGGGTTTGTAAGTTTAAAATGGTTCTTGAGAAGAGGCCAAAAAATCTTGAACACCCGGTAATAATAATAATAATAATAATAATAACAACAACAACTTATTAGATTTGTATGCCGCCCCTCTCCGTAGACTCAGAGCGGCTCACAACAAAATAATAACAGTATAAGAAATCTAATATTAGATTTAATATTAAATATTAAATATATTATTATCTAGAAAAGTTTGTAAGTAGAGGCGGTTTGTAGGTAGAGGTACCACTGTAAATTAAATTATTAAATTAAATTAAATTATCAAATTATGTTAATTAAAACCTATTAATTAACATGATAAGATAGATAAATGAATTATTCATAGTAATAAGATGCAAATGTGAATATTGAACTTTTGTTACATTTTGTTACATATATTATGAAATATACTATCACGTAACAGATACCCTTACCCATTTTGAATCTATGTACCCCCCCTTCCCCTCCCCCCCATTTACCCTTTGTTAATTAATAAACTTAATTTTTTTAAAAAAAATAAATAAATTACTAAATTAAATTATTAAATCAAATTAAATTTAGCTCTGCCACCTTCGCTTCAGTTGCCTGGCATCCTGGCACAACCAGGAGGAAATTGGGTAAGTTGTACAGGTAGAGAGAGGTATGTGGGCGGGCATTAAATTGTGGGTGTGGACACACGTGGGTGCGCTTTCAGCCCCCGCCTCCCCCGAGGGAAACAAAAGGTTTGCCCTCACCCCTCATGTGGCCGGTCTCCGCTGTCCTGCCCTTCAGCCCTACTGGCCACGGGCTCTGGGCAGAGGACGGAAGGTGTGTAACCTCACCTGTCTTTTGCCTTCGCTGACGAAGAGCTCGCTGATTTTTTTCTGCTTGTACACATCGTTCTTCTCCAGCAGCTTCTTGTGCAGCCAATCGGGGTGACGGACACGAGGCACCGGATTCTTCACCTGTCCGGGAAGCCTCAGTTTACCCCTCGTTCCTTTCCCCTTTTACAGTGAGGAAGGTACATCTTCTGCATTGGTTATGTCATGTCACTGTGGGGGGGGACACCTGATAGCAGTGTTCCAATATTTATCTATCTATCTATCTATCTATCTATCTATCTATCTATCTATCTATCTATCTATCTATCTATCTATCTATATTATCTATCTTCTATCTATCTATCTATCTATCTATCTATCTATATTATCTATCTTCTATCTATCTATCTATCTATCTATCTATCTATATTATCTTTCTATCTATCTATCTATCTATCTATCTACATATCTATCTATCTATCTATCTATCTATATTATCTTTCTATCTATCTATATCATCTATCTATCTATCTATCTATCTATCTATCTATCTATCTATCTATCTATCTATCTATCTATCTATCTATATTATCTATCTTCTATCTATCTATCTATCTATCTATCTATCTATCTATCTATATTATCTTTCTATCTATCTATCTATCTATCTATCTATCTACATATCTATCTACATATCTATCTATCTATCTATCTATCTATATTATCTTTCTATCTATCTATATCATCTATCTATCTATCTATCTATCTATCTATCTATCTATCTATCTATCTATCTATCTATCTATCTATCTACATATCTACATATCTATCTATCTATATTATCTATCTATCTATCTATCTATCTCATCTATCTATCTACATATCTATCTACCTATCTATCTATCTATCTATCTATCTATCTATCTATCCATTCATTTATTAGATTTGTATGCCGCCCCTCTCCGTAGACTCGGGGCGGCTCACAGCAATAATAAACAATATATAACAAATCTAATAATTTAAAAGAAACACTAAAAGCCCCATTATTAAAAGCAAACATACACACAAACATACCATACATAACTGTATAGGCCCAGGGGAGATGTTTCAATACCCCCATGCCTGGCGACAAAGGTGGGTTTTAAGGAGTTTACGAAAGGTGAGGAGGGTGGGGGCAGTTCTAATCTCTGGGGGGAGCTGGTTCCAGAGGGTCGGGGCCGCCACAGAGAAGGCTCTTCCCCTGGGTCCCGCCAAACAACATTGTTTAGTCGACGGGACCCGGAGAAGGCCAACTCTGTGGGAGCTAATTGGTCGCTGGGATTCGTGCGGCAGAAGGCGGTCCCGGAGGTATTCTGGCCCGATGCCATGAGGAGAACATTATAACTTAAGGACAGCCCTGCTGAATCGGGCCCAAGCCCATCGAGTCCAGCGTTTTGCTTCCCACAGTGGCCCCCCAATTGTCCATGGAGATCTTGAGCAGAAAGAGAAGGCAAAACCGTCCCTTTCCCTTGACCCCCAACAAATGGGACCCAAGGGAACCTTGCCTGCCTCAACCAACATAGAGGCGGCACTTGGAAGAGGAAGGAAGGAAGGAAGGAAGGAAGGAAGGAAGGAAGGAAGGAAGGAAGGAAGGAAGGAAGGAAGGAAGGAAGGAAGGAAGGAACCTAAGAAGAGCCCTGCTGAATCGGGCCAAAGCCCATCGAGTCCAGCATTCTGTGTCCCACAGTAGCCCACCAATTGTCCATGGGGGTCTTGAGCAGAAAGAGAAGGCAAGACCCTCCCTTTCCCTTGACCCCCAACAAATGGGACCCAAGGGAACCCTGCCTGCCTCAACCAACATAGAGGTGGCACCTGGACATCCGTTTCAATATACTTGGCATCCCTGAATCTGTCTAATCCTGTCTTGAAGCTCTCCAGGCTGACAGCTGTCACGACCTCTTCTGGGAGGGAATTCCATCAACCAAGGACCCTCTGGGTGGAGAAATATTTCCCTTTGTTTGTCCTCACTTTCTTACCTGTGAGCTTTAGGGAGGTCCCCCTCGTGCTAGTATTGTGTGATAGAGAAAATGATTTTTCTCTATCCACCTTTTCTATCCCATGCGTGATTTTATACCCTTCAATCAAGTCACACCTTAAATGCCCTCTTTCAAGACTGAAGAGACCAAGGTGTTGCAATTGCCCTTCTCTTTAAGGATTCACTCCCAAGCGTTACTACCTGTTGCAGTGCTGCCGGGATGGTGATAATCTTCTGGATTGTGCTGCCCAGTCTTTCGATGTAATAATCCCAGTCTAGGATCTGCGGATAAAACAGGCAACCCCCGATGAAGCCCAAAGGGATAAAATGGAGTCATCTAAATTAATACTCTGGTTATTAACAAAGGCAACTGGAAGTAATTTCCAGGAATTATTATTATTTATTATTATTTATTAGATTTGTATGCCGCCCCTCTCCGAAGACTCGGAAACCTGGGATAGAGTGGTTTTTCCCCAAACGCCATCACTCTGCTAAACAAATAATTCCTTCAGCACAGTCAAACTATTCACCAAGGCTGCATTACTATTACTATTAGTCTTCTCGTTGTTCCTATCACCATCTCCTCCCACTTAGAACTGTAGGACTGTAACTGTAGGGCTGTAACTTGTTGCTTGCATCCTTACAGTTTATATTAATATTGATTAATATTAATGGCGCATATGCACCATTGACAAATTCCTTATGTGTCCAATCACATTTGGCCAATAAATAATTCTATTCTATTCCATTCCATTCCTATTCTACATTCCAATATCTATTCTATTCTATTCCTATTCTATATTCTATTCTATTCCTATTCTACATTCCAATATCTATTCTATTCTATTCCTATTCTATATTCTATTCTATTCCTATTCTACATTCCAATATCTATTCTATTCTATTCCTATTCTATATTCTGTTCTATTCCTATTCTACATTCCAATATCTATTCTATTCTATTCCTATTCTATATTCTATTCTATTCCTATTCTACATTCCAATATCTATTCTATTCTATTCCATTCCTATTCTATATTCTATTCTATTCCTATTCTACATTCCAATGTCTATTCTATTCCTATTCTATATTCTATTTTATTCCTATTCTACATTCCAATGTCTATTCTATTCTATTCCTATTCTATATTCTATTCTATTCCTATTCTACATTCCAATATCTATTCTATTCTATTCCTATTCTATATTCTATTCTATTCCTATTCTACATTCCAATATCTATTCTATTCTATTCCTATTCTATATTCCATTCTATTCCTATTCTACATTCCAATATCTATTCTATTCTATTCCTATTCTATATTCTATTTTATTCCTATTCTACATTCCAATATCTATTCTATTCCTATTCTATATTCTATTTTATTCCTATTCTACATTCCAATGTCTATTCTATTCTGTTCTATTTCTATTCTACATTCCAATGTCTATTCTATTCTGTTCTATTTCTATTCTACATTCCAATGTCTATTCTGTTCCATTCCAGAGACCTCACCTACAAAAAGATACGGATAAAATTGAATGGGTCCAAAAATGGTGGAAGGTCTTAAGAATAAAACTTTTATCAGGAAAGACTTAATGAACTCAATCTGTCTAGTCTGAAGGACAGAAGGGAAAAGGGGGGGACACGATCAAAACATTTAAATATGTTAAAGGGTTAAATAAGGTTCAGGAGGGAAGTGTTTTTAATAGGAAAGTGAACACAAGGACAAGGGGACACTATCTGAAGTTAGTTGTGGGAAAGATCAAAAGCAACATGAGAAAATATTATTTTACTGAAAGAGTAGATACTTGGAACAAACTTCCAGCAGACGTGGTAAATCCAGTCACTGAATTTAAACATGCCTGAGATAAACATATATTATAACATATACTATAAGGGAAGACTAGATGGACCAGGAGGTCTTTTTCTGCCGTCAATCTTCTATGCTTCTATTCCATTCTTCAACAAGCCACGAGAATCTGGACAGTAAAACCAGGTTGGATCCATTCCATTCGGCCTAATTTGCTTACCGTTCGGATATCAAAATCCTGCAGCGAAGGGCTTTTGAGCCATTTCCGGAGGTAATGCTTGCGCACCGAGAGCTCGGCTTGGAAAATGGCCAGTGGGATGGCTCTGGGGCGGAAGGAAAGGAGAGATTAGCGCCCCTCAAAGCCAGTCGAGGAAAAGTACAGGCAGCCGTCGAGTTACAACAGTTTGTTTAGTGTACTGTTCCACTGGCTGCCGATCGGTTTCCGGTCACAATTCAAAGTGTTGGTAATGACCTTTAAAGCCCTACATGGCATTGGGCCAGAATACATCCGGTACCGCCTTCTACCGCACGGATTCCAGCGGCCGATAATGTCCCACAGAGTTGGCCTTCTCCGGGTCCCATCGACCAAACAATGTCGTTTGGCGGGCCCCAGGGGAAGAGCCTTCTCTGTGGCGGCCCCGGCCCTCTGGAATCAACTCCCCCCAGAGATTAGAATGGCCCCCACCCTCCTTGTCTTTCGCAAATTACTCAAGACCCACCTTTGTCGCCAGGCATGGGGGAGTTAGGATATTCCTTCCCCATGGCCATTACAAGTTATGCATGGTATGTTTGTGTGTATGTTTGGTTTTTATAATAAGGGTTTTTAGTTCTTTTATTAAATTGGATTGTTACATGTTGTTTTTGTCACTGTTGTTAGCCGCCCCGAGTCTGCGGAGAGGAGCGGCATACAAATCCAATAAATAAATAAATAATAATAATAATAATCCCCAAAATGAGAATGACAGCCCATCCTCCCCCCCCCCCCCCTTTCAAATCACGGTGGATGTTACCTCTCTGTCACTGGGGACCCTTCTGGCTTCTTGGAGATGATAAACCGACAGCTCAGGCCGGCGTCCTTCACCATCTGGTCGCCGAGGAACTCAGCCAGGCGCTTGGCTGTGCTGATGGAGGTGGATTTTTGCTCTCCGTAATCCTCCAGCTTCCGAGACATGGACCGGTTCTCCGAGATCAACTCAAACAGCTCAGAATCGGGCATGTTGGCTGCCTGGAAACGGGGGAAGACGGGTTACAAAAACATAGTGGGGTCAACATAGAAACATAGAAGATTGACGGCAGAAAAAGACCTCCTGGTCCATCTAGTCTGCCCTTATACTATTTTCTATATTTTATCTTAGGATGGATCTATGTTTATCCCAGGCATGTTTCAATTCAGTTACTGTGGATTCTTCCTTCCTTCCTTCTTTCCTTCCTTCTTTCTCTTCCTTCCTTCCTTCCATCCTTCTTTCCATCCCTCCTTCCTTCCTTCTTTCCATCCTTCCTTCCTTCCTTCCTTCCCTCCTTCCTTCCTTAGAAACATAGAAGTCTGACGGCAGAAAAAGACCTCCTGGTCCATCTAGTCTGCCCTTATACTATTTTCTGTATTTTATCTTAGGATGGATCTGTTTATCCCAGGCATGTTTCAATTCAGTGACTGTGGATTCTTCCTGCCTTCCTTCCTTCCATCCTTCCTTCTTTCCATCCTTCCTTCTTTCCTTAGAAACATAGAAACATAGAAGTCTGATGGCAGAAAAAGACCTCCTGGTCCATCTAGTCTGCCCTTATACTATTTTCTGTATTTTATCTTAGGATGGATATATGTTTATCCCAGGCATGTTTCAATTCAGTTATTGTGGATTGACCAACCACGTCTGCTGGAGGTTTGTTCCAAGGATCTACTACGCTTTCAGTCAAATAATATTTTCTCATGTTGCTTTTGATCTTTCCCCCAACTGACCTCAGATTGTGTCCCCTTGTTCTTGTGTTCACTTTCCTATTAGAAACACTTCCCTCCTGGACCTTATTTAACCCTTTAAATGTTTTGATCATGTCCCCCCTTTTCCTTCTGTCCTCCAGACTCTACAGATTGAGTTCATGAAGTCTTTCCTGATACGTTTTATGCTTAAGACCTTCCACCATTCTCGTAGCCCGTCTTTGGACCCGTTCAATTTGATCCATCTCTTTTTGTAGGTGAGGTCTCCAGAACTGGACACACTATTATTCCAAATGGGGCCTCACCAGCGCTCTGTACAGCGGGATCATAATCTCCCTCTTCCTGCTTGTGATACCTCTAGCTATGCAGCCAAGCATCCTACTTGCTTTCCCTACCGCCTGACAGCACTGTTCACCCATTTTGAGACTGTCGGAAATCACGACCCCTAAATCCTTCTCTTCTGAAGTTTTGCTAACACAGAACTGCCAATACAATACTCAAGATTGAGGATTCCTTTTCCCCAAGTGCATTATTTGACATTTGGAAACATTAAACTTCAGTTTCCATTGCTTTGACCATTTATCTAGTAAAGCTAAATCATTTACCATATTACAGACACCTCCAGGAATATCAACCCTACTACACACTTTAGAGTCATTGGCAAATAGGCAAGCCTTCCTCTATGTCACTCACAAACATGCATGTTGTGTCTCTAGCTATGCAGCCAAGCATCCTACTTGCTTTCCCTACCACCTGACTGTTCACCTATTTTGAGACTGTCGGAAATCACGACCCCTAAATCCTTCTCTTCTGAAGTTTTTGCTAACACAGAACTGCCCATACTGTGACCGTCTGCTGCTACGGGAAGAACTCGGCCTCCCGATTCCCACCTTGCTGTACAGGACGTCGAGCCAGTAATCGGCTACTTTGGCCACCGATGCGTAGACCTCCTCCAGGGTGGTGCCTTTCAAGAAGGCCTCGAAGACCGACGACTGGAAGATCTTGACCAGCTGCAGCTCCCCTCGCCGCTTCACCTCAAAGCCCTTCAGCTCCGCCAGGGATCCGTCTTCGTTGAACACCGCGTATCTAAGACACAGCCATCAGCATCAGGACCAAGGCAAACTCTTCCCACTGTTAGTACCGTGTGTATATTATTTCTTTATTTCTTTATTTTTTTTATTAGATTTGTATGCCGCCCCTCTCCGAAGACTCGGGGCGGCTCACAACAATAATAAAAACAATATTATAGTGGAACAAATCTAATATTAAAAAACATATAAAACCCTATCATTATTTAAAAAACCAAACAACACATTCATACCAAACAATAAAACAAAGTATAAAAGAGCCTGGGGGAAAGGTGTCCCAACTGCCCCATGCTTGGCGGTATAAGTGAGTCTTGAGTAGTTTACAAAAGACAGGGAGGGTGGGGGCAATTCTAATCTCCGGGGGGGGAGTTGATTCCAGAGGGCTGGGGCCGCCACAGAGAAGGCTCTTCCCCTGGGTTCCACCAGCCGACATTGTTTAGTCAACGGGACCCGAAGAAGGTCAACTCTGTGGGACCTTATCGGTCGCTGGGATTTGTGCGGTAACAGGCGGTTCCGGAGGTAATCTGGTCCAATGCTATGTAGGGCTTTAAAGGTCATAAACAACACTTTGAATTGTGACCGGAAACTGATCGGCAGCCAATGCAAGCCACGCGCACCAGGCGAACCTGGGCAAACGCCCCCCTCGCCACAGCCGAAAGATGATGTTCCAATGTCAGCTGTGGATCGAGGAGGACGCCCAAGTTGCAAACCCTCTCTGAGGGGGTCAGTAGTCCCCCCCCCGGGTAATGGACGGACAGATGGAATTGTCCTTGGGAGGCAAGACCCACATCCACTCCGTCTTGTCTGGGTTGAGTTTGAGTTTGTTGACACCCATCCAGGCCCCAACAGCCTCCAGGCACCGGCACATCACTTCCACTGCTTCGTTGATCGTATTTAGATTCAAGAGTCAGAAGAATGAGAGCCAGGCATGAATATCTCTCTAGCATAAGTTTTAGGCGTTGACTAGCTCTATGAGACATTTAACCACACCCTATCTATATACCATATTTTTCGGAGTATAAGACACACCTTAGTTTTTGGGGAGGAAAATAGGAAAAAGAATCTGCTTAGCAGGTATTCATGTGGCTAGCGTCCTAAGCCAGCACATTATTTTATCCCCTGGTTAGGGCTTAAAAAAACCCTTTATTCGGAGAGAGTAACAATGAAAGAGCTTGCAAGCCGGTAAGAGCTGGGAACATCGTTAGCATCTGGAAAGAAACATTCGGAGCAGTGTTCCCTCTAATTTTTTTGGGAG